>NC_054538.1:56545683-56643183 GCF_017654505.1 Polyodon spathula | reverse complement strand
TGTGTAGGATTTCTAAAGGGTATCCAGCTCTGAAAACGGGGGGGGGGGGGGGGGGGGGGGGAGACTCGCCAAATGTTATGTAAGTCTTGAACCAAGGTGAAAAAAGACTAAAATCCCACTCCTTTACTTGTTTTGAAATTCATCTTAAAGTTGAAGTAAACATGGTTCCCCTTCTTACTGTAAGTAGGGTATGCAGTCCTCATCCAGTGTTGAATCTGAATCGTAACAGATTAACTAAACCATTCAAGCTGTGCAGTTAATACAGAAAATGATTATCTAAACAGTTCCCTCAAACTAAAAAATAAATGGTAAATAATAAAAAAAAAAACTTGCTTCCTTCAGAGATTTTTGGTTAGTTCTCCAAACCAGCTTTCTTAATTGCCCCACTTAATTGCCTCTTAAGTCTCCCCACCTGCAGAACCTAACACTTCTTCTATTTTTGTAATTGGCCAATTAAACAAAATGTCGGGGGAAAGTAGGAGGCTCCTTTCCGAGGAAGAAATAATAATTAAAAAAAAAAAAAAAAAAAAAAAAAAAAAGGGTTTCAGATTTTAACATTAAATACAACAAATAGGTTTGAAATCTGCTTTCATCAAACCGGAGCTCCTGTATCAGCCGATGATATTCGCCGTACCCTTTTCTTTTCTTGGACCCACTGCAATCTTACATTTTTTTCTTTCTCTGGTAGAGCAGGGCGATCGCAATTATCTTTTTTTGTTTGCTGTTCATTGTTCCATGCGTTGTGTTGTCAGAAGCACAGTACCACTGATTGTTGCCGTTTTTACTGTTCCCCCCCAAGCGTTTGATATGATGGGATGGCAGTAGTTGCATTGTATAATGATGCCTATAACTCACGCTTTCTTTGCCTATACCCAGCAAGAGAGACAAAATTGACAAAGAAAGAAAATACCTCGATTTTTAAAAGGAACATGTTTTTATTTTAAACAATACAATTGCCTGATATTTTGGATAATTGTAGGGGGATATGATGGCGTGTGTGGGGGGTTAAAATGAGGTTTTATTAAAAAAAAAAAAAGAAACTTTAAATATATATATAATTTTTTCTTTTACTAAGCTTTGTGTCTTATGTATAAATAGAGTTTTCCCTTCCCGCTGGCTTGGCAATAAAAAGTCACTGTACTTGCAACCATGACATAACAACAAATCGTCCACTAACTTTCCCCTGCCGCTCCCATGCCGCGTTCATTGTGAACAGTGGTCTGCGGCGACTGCAGAGTGATCGCAAGGAGACGGCAGGCACGCTGTGTCCCATGTGAATGCCCCTTCAGGCTGGGTATTCACCTTAACTGACCAGTACAGCACCGCACGAACACTCCCATGGCCATTCCCCAATTAGGTGCTAATTTGGGAATGGCCATATCTGTGTTTGCCGGCAGGGACAGATCAACCACATCCCTGCTAACCTTACATTCCCCCACAAACTATTTACATGCTTTCTCTCTGCCACAATCTTAGTCTCTCAATAGCTATGGCAAAATCTCAGGATCCCACGTTTTTCTTTAAACTTATTTTTGCTAATTGTTTTTAACTTCAAATTTCCTCATAGCCATTGTATAATCGCAATATGGCATGAAGCATGTCTGTCATTGTGGGATATACCCACTTCTCGGTTTTGCCTGGAGCCACACAACGTAACCAAGGTGTGGCTATGTCACTCAACGACACACATCCTTTTGTGATATATTGCTTTATCATACACTTCTTACCTTACTATAGATGCTACAAATATTTTTGGTACTGTGTAATTATGAGGACCCTCTAAATGTGTCTGCACTGGTATTAGGAATGTTCCAGATTGAACATTGCCATTTCACATCGCTGTGTACATCTACAGAGCCAATTTAGAGTAGTATATTTAACCCCACTCTGCCACTAGTCCTGAATATTTTGGTTGTTCCCATATTTGTAGGCTATTTGCAGCACCAACTCAAATGCAATTTCATCCTCAATAAATTTTACGTTCCTTGTTGGTTTCACCCACCCCACACCTGAAATTTTGTCATAGATAGCCAGCCCTCCCAATTCCTGGTCAGAATGGGGTTGATGTGCTACTCCACTATGAACTGTGGGCCCTATTTAGCAAATATGTGCTCAGCTGTTTCCACTCCAGCAAAAATCAGGGCGTTAGCGAACCGATAGCGCTTGAAAATGTGATTTAGATGTTGGGTCTCATGCGTGGGCTAACTCACATCAAATAGCTAATTATGTGCCCAGGCAATCAAGGCACAGTAGGTGAGAGAAAAGTTACAACAAATAAGGATTCAACATTCCCTTTAAGAGCACCTGTGTGCCTGTGATAGTGAATGAAGGGCATTTTGAAACCAAAAAAAGAAGGAAGGAGACAAAAGCACAAATAAATTAAAAATGTCCAGCAGCCCAAGTGAGGATGACCAAGCCCCTCAAGCAAGGTTACAAACTAAAAAAAGGCTTCAAGTTCAACATCTGCTTCCGTCAAACCCTGGAATCTTTTCCTTGTAAGTTCAACATCACATCCATTGTGGAGAGCTATGTTATGTAAAACATAACCAGCCAGGATGGTATTGCTAACCTTCTCGAGGACTGTAGTGTTCCCTCAGAGACATCCAAACACTGTAATTGCATTTTTAGGATTCCAAATGTTCGCTCAATTACAGTATGAGCACATTTAAAGGTATGATTATACCTCTGTTTGACAGGGATTGTGGGGTTTAGCAGCATTGTCAGTAGCCACCGCTTTAGTGGATACCCGTTATAGCCGATCAACCAGCCTCTCAGTCTGTCATCCCACTCAAAAGCAGCTGCCACCTGCAAATTAGCAAGGATTGTTTGCATATACATTTGTGATGTAGTTGTTGGCATCACGCACTTCTTGCACGTTGACTTAATAGGTCCCCTTACGATTTATGTAGGTGTGCCTATTCTTTGTAGCTGCATGTGTGTGCAATCAATTGTTTGTCACAAAGACGGCTGCAGTGGATGACGTCAGACCAGAAACAGGAACCAAAACGGAACACGGAAATTTTAAAGGCGCTGACGTGATGTTTAATTATTAAACTAACAGAAAATAAAAAGGTTTGTAACAAAAACACTGACACCAAAACAGTACACGGCACTTTAGCCAAAATAAATATACAAACAAAACGTACTAACACTAAACAGACAGCGGACGAACAGAACACAAGTACCGTGCTGGCACTTCCAGCACGCAATAGCAATTGTAATCCGAATAAATCTCCTCTCTCACCCGTTCTCCACACACCGAACACACAACCTCGAGTGAGTGAAGACATGCTGCTTTTCTGCAGCTGTACCGAGACTCGACTGCTAATCAATCATTCAATTGGAGTCTCGGTACAACTGCATGTGAATTAATAAAGTGCAATTCCCTGTGCTCACATATTATTACATTTTACCTGCATGTGAAGTGCTGTACAATCTTCGTGTCTAAATACAAATATACATTTTAAACAACTTGTGTTACACAGACCCATTTACATCCCATGTACCAATGACTGTCCACCAACATTAAAACACTACACGTAACATACAAAACAAATAAATAGCCCAGGGGCTGGGCACTTTGCCACAGGGTTTGATTGATTATTTTTTTCCCCTCAAAGAATGTCAGGTTAGATAAACAAAAGTGTGGAATATAGTACAAGTCTAGGGAAGACTATATAATGATCTAGTAGGCCCCATTTTGAATATTTTTTGGTGAGCTCACTATTTTATATATATATATATATATATATATATATATAATATATATATATATATATATATATATATTGGCACATGAAAAGGTACAGAGAGGGGAAACAATGCTAATCCCAGGAGCTAAACATATTACATCTCTAGCCTAGTACAGAGACATTTATATATGCCCGTTTTGGCTTCTACCATTGTAAAAATAAAGAACAAATCTCTTGACCAGTTTTTCTGCACTGGAAAATGATCTATCCAGTGGTTCCAATATATTTAGTAAGTGTAGCACAGCCTAGATATTTTAGGAATTGAAAATTTAGTAATTAGTACTTTAATTTATTGCAGATTTCATTAAAGACAAATTGTATTACAGTGTGTTCCCTCGTCCTCATACCACAGGTGCACAAGCGTTGTTAAAATACGTAATCACTCACATACACTGTATCTTTCCTTTTGCCACATAGAGCCCTCTTGTGGCCACGATTTCTAGCCTTTGTCAACTTCTAGAATGCAGTTTTTTAATTTCCTTGAATAACCAGTTTGAAAATAATGTATGCATTAATGAAAATGAAATAGGATTTCCAAATCAGCATGGAAACAAGGTCAACTGATTATATATATATAATATATATATATATATATATATATATATATATATATATATATATAATTATAATATATATAACGAGCTGTACACATTTCTTAATCGATCCCATTTATACGATTTTTTTGTCCCACTAACTCTGTATCACCAGTGCCACATCTCAAGCATGTGTTTGAATCACGTAAACCACAAGTATTCATTCTTTTAATTTTAAGGGTATAATATACTCAATGTATTAATTTGAACTGAACTGACCTTTGATTTTGCATTACAAAATGTTATGTTACTCGAAACCTGAGTATTAACGCGCATGATTACATATAATTTGTAATTATACAAATGAGTCACACGTCAAAACAAGTTTTACACTGTTTAAGAATTTTAAATCCACGCGTATAGAACTGATCACTTTGTACTTTATTTCTTTTGCTGGTCTACGCTGCTGCAGTACAGTACCAGTATGAGCAGTGCATCAGCATTTTGGTAGGAGGGTCGATGTCAGGCACACCACACCGTCTCAGGAAAATGACCTCACAAACGTCAACGACCATTTTCTGTTGTGACTGTAAATTCACACTTCAGCTTGGAGGGAGGTACAACTCGTTTAATAACGTTCATTCAGGACCCATCGCAATATATAACATCATCAGAAATCGTCTACGAGTAAACCGCCTGGATAAGGTAAAATAAATTGCCAGTCACGTTACAGCGTATTAACTGTAAATATATATATTTTAGCTAGTTTATTTTGAATGAAATTATACATCATACGTGTTTTTTTTTTTAAATGTCATTTCTAATTAAGTGGTCAGAGCTGCTTTGTTGGGTTTAATGTAATCTAACTGCAGTGTTTGTTTGTTTGTTTGTTTTTTTTCCCAGTGCGTTTGATGTATCAGTTTAGAGCAAAACACAGTTTCAAAAGTATTTCACGTATGGGGTTATCAGTATTCGTATAATAAACTAATTACTGGCATATTTGTGCTGGATTTCATCTATTGACAAATCATTGTTCAATATTTAGATTTTTTTTGTTCGTTCTTTGCATCACAAAGAATAGTGTGGAAGGGGTGCCAGCTTCAGGAATATTAGTGAAGGGATCAGGACAGGTTAAATGATGTGCAGCATTGTATTTTAAACTATGTGTAAATAATAAATACATTAAAATAAAAAGTTTGATTGTTGTTGCAAAAAATATGGTTAAAATATATTGTAAAGTATCCTATTTTTATTACTAATAAAATGAAAAAACATCATTTTGACCCAGAGAAAAACAACTAGTTCTGTTAATCGATTTATCTATCTATAAATGCTTATTACTTTAGATTTTTGAGTCACTAGACCAAGCTAGACTGGTCAGGGCCACATGTTTTGAAACTACGCTATATGAAAGAACACAGCAAATACGGATGTCAGGTCCAACTCGCCAACTTCTCAGGCGGTAGTATATTTCATTGTGAAATGTATTACAGCTAACGCTATCACCTTTAAAAGTATAACTAAAACACACGAGTAACATGACAACATCTTGACCCCAGTGTGTGAAGATGATATAGCCTAAAGTTCAATATTTCACTTCAGTAGCACTATGACAATAAATACTTCAAAGTAAAATCTCAGTTCAGGTGTCCTCTTTTAATTTAAAGGTGTATTGAAAAGTAAATGAGAGTTGTTTGCTGGTGAGACCCATGCAAACAGATCTGATTTGCTTTTAAAATGATTAGCCTAGCTTGGTGGTACTGTATATAGCTGCTAATGTCCAGCTGCCATCAGTTACATTGGTGCCTTGACGATGATTACAAAATTTGCTGTAGTTAATCACAGATATCAGTGTGTAACAGGGCGTGCCTGTGAGCCTCTGAATTTAGATGATGTAAGATGGTGTTTTATTAACTACTCCTTCAATTCTGTACATTGGTAGCCACAGAGAGGTAGCCACATCCATCCTGTGCGAATTACATAGGCATGTAAGGACACGAGTGCCTTAGAGGTACATATCATTTTCAGTTTGTAATCTATTTACTAAGTCTATTCTCTGCTTACTTCCTCAGATCTCTGAATGACAACCCTTACTGCCCAATTAGCCAACATGAATGATTCTGTTCCGTGTGATGCAGTTGGGAGGCGGATCATCTGTGATGGAGAGAAGGGGACTGTGCTCTTTGTTGGGAACGTGCCCCCTACAGCAGGTGACCCAGTGCTTGTTTGACAACTTGTGTGTGTACTTATTGTATTCGCTTCATTTTCATTCCTATCTGTAGAGATACAGTATGTTATATGACTTACACCACACATGTGCACTGGTTTATATAAGGAATACACCCAACTGTACATAATAAGGCTGTAATTTCTTTGAGATGGAATTAGAGCTGTGTATATGCAGTGTTGGTGTATTTTATTTGTTGTAGCACATGGTGAGAGAATTAAAAAGTGTCAAGTGGTCCAACGGAATTGCATGTCTGTCTCATGTTTCACTGACTTCCTGAGGTAGTATCTTACAAATTTGTGTCACTTACTGTTTTACGTTATTCTGCTCTTCCACAAATTTCAGCCTGTCTTCCTTAGAGGAGACTTTAAATCTACAGGCCACTGTTGTTTGCTTTGGTAGGAACGTTGTTTTGTTGTATGCACTGATAGTAATAGTTTTGAAACATTGATGTCAGACCAATTGACTTTTTCAGTCCTTATTAACTACAGGGGCAGTGGCATTCTTATTATCAGCATGATGTACCTACAGAATGATAATAAGTAGTCATATGTGCGCTATGAAAAAATGTCATCACCCGCGACCTTTGACCTCTCCAAAAAGTCAAACTAAAAACTTGCTCCTCAGGGATCACAGATAGTCCTGGTTCATATGGAAGACATATAGGAAGTAATATGTGCTCTATAAAATGTCATTACCCATGACCTTTGACCTCTGCTAAGGGTCAAAAATGAACATTACTGGTAAAAAAAGACCTTAAGGAGAGCAGATAGGGCAATCATTCATATTGAACACGTATTGGAAGTCATATGAGCTCCATTAAAAAATGTCATCACCCATAAGCTTTGACCTCTGCTAAGGTTCAAAACCCACAAATTGGCCTATAGTGCCTCTACTATATCTAACACAGATCAGTGCACTTAAACTTCAGCGTAAGATTATGCCCTGTAAACGATACAACTTAAGTAGCCTATTAACTAATTATAGGAAACATAGCGAGCTGTATTAACGATTATTTGTGATGATTGAACCATGTTTTCTTTGGAAGCTTTTATAGTTGCTAGCAACTCTAGTTTACATTATTTTTCTTTAATGCAGGTCTTTGGCTTGGTGTGGAATGGGATAACCCAGAACGAGGCAAACATGACGGGAGCAACGAGGGAATCCAGTATTTCAAAAGCAGGTAACATGGTGTTGAAGGGTAAACTGGCCCTATGACCAGTAACTATGAGAAGCCATAAACATGTTGGTTCTCAGGACTTCAGTTCTCGTATCAGTACTGTACATATCTAGCCATTGGTGTTAGGCACGATTAATAGTGACGTACAAAGTCAGGCTCAAATCATTATTTTCTTTTTCAGCCACCCTACCAGCGCATCCTTTATCCGCCCCAAGAAAGCCAACTTTGGAGTGCACTTCTTGACAGCAGTAAAAAGGCGTTACGAGCTAGAGGACAACCAGGACAAGACAGAGAAATTTACTGTTGGCAAAACGGAAGTCCAAATGGTGGGGTTTCAGTCTGTCTCGGAGAAACAGAGGTAAAGAAGAGGGGTTATGGGGTTGAGAGTTCAATTACAATCGGGAATCATTTTAACATCTCATGAGGCAGATGCATAAAGACTTAACTAGCTTCAGATTTCATTTTAATTGCTTTGTTTAAATTACTTTTACTATTTTGTTGTTTGAAATCATTGAGTGGTTTTTGTTGTTCCAACATTATCATTTTTCTCTTAATCCAAGTTTACCTGCTTCTGAGTTTGAGTATCCTAAGTGCCAGCACTGAACAGCTGTCCTCATTTCATTCAAATCATGTGACAGTGTGACCATTCAACTCCGTTTGCCCCCTACTTGTCATATATAGAGATAGCAATAAGGTTGGGCTTCAGATTTAAAAAGTCACAAGCTCAAAGCCAGGTATAGGCAGTTTCAAGGCAAATCATACTAACTCAATATTTATGCAACAGAAACCAGAATTATTGTAACAGCATAAATAGTATGGGAATTTTTTTTTAAAAAGTAACTAAAATGACATTTTAAACTATTTAATTATTATGTAGGTCTTCTGTCACTTAATGATAATTTTGTCATACTTCTGTTTGCATACCATGAATTTAAATGTTGCAAATCTTGCCTTATTTTGTTTTCAATAGCCAGTTGCACAACCTTGAAGTGGTTTCCGTGAAAGGAAGTGATGTGAGTTGTGCCGGTCAAGATAATGAAATCCAACAGACAACTCCAAGTATCCTTTATTCTTCCTTGCTGGGGTTGTATATTCAAGGTCTCAGGAAGCTCTTATCCAATTCTGATGAAATGTGGTTAGGATATTCTTTAGCACTATCACCCACAGGCAATTAATATACTGATGATGGTGGTTAGGTGGAGGCAGTTGTATTTCTGTCTCTGTATGTCATATGTATCCAATTGAGATGAAACTTGATAGTAGACGTGCTAGATTCTGTTTAATTTAATAAATGTTTAAACTTCAAAAAATATATAGTTTTAAATGTTTAAACGTTAAAATAAAAACATTTTTAAACAGTGTAAGGGGGATAGTACACTTCCCCCTCGATGTACGGTCTGGACAGTAGGAAAAAACCGGAAATCGGCCATCTTGGGAGAAGCATGTAGCTGCAATGGTGCCGAGCTTTCCGTAAATGAATGCATATATGTCTATAAATAGGTCTTTTGATTTTTCTACTCTCCTTAAATGCAATTAATACCTATTAATCAATTTGTGTATCTCATTCACAACTGAGAAACACGTTAATGGTTAATTTTTTTTTTCTTTGCGATCTTGTTTGTATGTTGTGCTTGTACGTGAAAAATAGATTACTAAATTATGGCCTACATATAAATAAATGTATAAAAACAGTGAAGCGATATGAAAACATTATAGTATCGGTGGTATGAATGGTCTGTTTTGATTAGAGTGCGAGCGTTAATTGCATACAGAAATGTTATGCATTGTAATTATTCAAACAGTGCTAAAGTGCTAGTTTATCCTACTTAATGTATATAAAAGAGACAAGAACTAGTTATGTTCACACCAAACTGACTTTATTCCAAGTACATTATCAGGTTAATTCAAAGAATCAATGTTCCGTTTAAAAAACAAATAAATAATAACTAATAGCAATAGTTTGTATTTGTCTGATAGACAGCAGTAGAAAAAAAGACCAAAAAATAAACCTAAAATGGAAGCAATCTTCTGTTTAAAAATAATAAAAAAAAATATATAAAAGTGTTAATTGCTCGAGTCTCAGTCCCAGAATAGCAAAACAAATAAAAAATAAACACAGCCTTCTGTCATCTGGCTCAACAAAAGACATTAAAGTTGAATCCAGTGTCCTCCACAATTGAAATTGGTTGCATGCCATTTGCGATCGTCTCAATAATCAACCATGTTCTGTTTTCAGCTTGAATTTTGTCACATTTTCTAACATTGCGCTTGCATGTCTGGGCCCCACCTCCTCCACGCTAGATCCAGTTTCAGTAAAAACAGACTAGTCACGTGGTCAGAAGTATGCTGTATGTTGGGAGGTGAATATCCAATGACAGTGATGCCACGTGACAAATGTAGGAAGTAATTGAAAAAAAAATAAACTGAGTAGCCTTTATTTGCAGACACCTGCTTCTTAATATTTGACATGCACATTTTTGACAAAGGGCCAGACCAAATCAAAGTTAGCACGTAGAAAACGAGGACGCAAAAGCATTCGCGGTAACAAAAAGAAAAATTCCAGGTGAAATCTCGCGAAACCAAAACAAGCCCTTTTCACCCTTCAAAAATCAACTATCGCTTGTTGACTGCAAGTGGGTTGAGAAGGGGGAGTGGTTTGCTATCGCCCGACCAAATCTACTCAATTCCAGCTATAGATCACATCACAAGACTTTCACAGGACCAGATTTCATAGTCAACTTCGAACTTGTCGATAGCTGTCGCGTATTAAGCACATCCTGATATTTGAAAAAAACAAAAATTCATAATTTACCGTATCAAATATTAGTATATGTATTCATCGTATTATTGTCATAATATATGTTGTGTTTGATGCACCCTTAAACAAAACACGCACAAGACTGTTTTCTTTAGCCTACTTTTTTTTTTTTTTTTTGCTACTTTTTGCCACAGTTGAAGTTAAATGTTTACAATAAAGCAATACATATTTTATTTCTTTAATCCGTACAAACATTAAACACATTTCTACTCGCGGAGAGGTTTGCTTGAAGCAGTGTCTCATTCAGTGATGGTATAGTTTTTTAGATATATTTTCTTTTATTTCTTATCTTTGTAGTAAGCTACAACTACGGACGGTACACATCTTCTGTGACATCACCTACCTCTTGTCAAATGATTAATTTCTTAAAGGAACAGTGCTCCATTACATTGAACTTCGATCAAACTCAAGGTTAGCAAATGTAAACAAACTAGAATATTAATAAAGAATGTATGAATGTTTTAACCACTTTAAAGATATTAACTTTTAGTTTTAAACATTTGGTTACACTCGTAAAGTACTTCAACATGTTGGCCTACACAGAAACATTATGAAGCTCAAATTCTCCGCATGTAAGAACAAGCCCACCGTTCCAGTACAAGGGAGCACATTGTGGCTATACCATGTCAGCATGCCAAGAGGTCCCCTCGAAATGTGTAAATCCGTGTAGATAGCAAAATTACGTAATACCTATAAAGGTCATCTTAGAAGCATCAAGATGAAGTTTTTAAATTTGCTTTGGGTTTTCGACAGAAGTGCAACTGCCCGACTTCTTATTGTATAATATGTACCAGTACTGATCCTGGCGAAGTGTTACGTTGGTTTTGGGCAGGGCTCTGGGCAGCACCGTGCCAGTCGGGTATGGAGATGCTGGCATTGCATGGTGCTGACACAAGCCAGGGCACGGTATGGATTTTTACAAAAATCATGAAAACAATGTGGCACGCTTTCATAACAGTGACAGAACGATGCAGATGTTGTGGAAACGAGGTAATTGCCAAGTGTTTAAACTCTAAACGATTTACACCCCTACTTGGTAGTAGCATTATTTAGCTCAAGGTACTGAGAGTGTTAGGTTCTAGTTATATCTGAGAGTGTCCATCTCTCCATAGATTTATCCATCTGTATGTCACACCTACATTTTTTAATATACCTGGAGAACCACTCATTAAATAATGTAACTTGGTATTAACATTTATCATAAGTCTGGGAATGTCAAATAGTGGGAATATATGGAGGTCTCTCGGTCTTAATTCGATAAGTGGTATTTTTCATGAAACTTAAATTTTTCTCAATCTGTATTATTCTGGTGAGCGTCCAGCGTATTTTGACGCTGTCAACTTGCTTTCACACCAAAGGTGTTCCAAAAATAGAATGCAAGAAACAGCAAACCTGTGATGCACAAGAAGTCAAGGTGTATTATTATTAAGTAATATACTTATTAATGACTACTAGTTCAGGTGCATTATGGAGCACTGTCCTAAAATAAAAACCTAAACAGCCATAGTTAAAACAAATAAATAAAATAAGAGAAAGCAAGAAAAAATACTGACTAATAATAATAATAATAATAATAATAATAATAATAATAATTACCCTACTGCTGACTGTTTACGTTTCTCTACCTTTTCATTTCCAAATGCTGCTCCAAAAACTGCATTTGCAGCCTGTATTTCCATGGTTTTATATTTCTTAGTCTTATTCAAATAACGAAGAGAGAATAACTAAAACAGAGTCAGAGAACCATTTGCAAACGCAGACCACAACATGGACTCATTTGAAGGACTTTTTAAAACCCAAAAAGTAATGACTAAAGCTAAGGTTTGCAATTTTAGAAAGGAAAAACTATGAAGGTATGAAACAGAGACTAACAGAAGTAGATCAGAGTAAAACAGAGAAAACATCCACAGAAAAAGGGTGGCTGTTTATTAAAAATGTAGTACTAGAGGCACAAAACAATTACATCCCAAAAGTAGAGAAATCTAATTCTAAAACTAAATTGACCAAATGGTTTAATAGATCAATTAAAAAATATATATTCAGCGAAAAAAAGGCTCTTTACAGAGAGTTTAAAAGGGACCAAAAACAAAGTACACAGAAAGAGTACTTGGAACTGCAAACGCAAGTGAAAAAGGAAGTTAGAAAGGCCAAGAGAGAGAGATAGAAATGAATGTTGCTAAGGGGGCTAAAACCAATTCTAAAATGTTTTTCCAATATTACAACAGCAAGAGAACATTCAAAGAGGAGGTTAAATGTCTTAAGAGATACAAATGGCAAAACCATAGACGAAGAAAAAAAAAAAAGCAAATATATTAAATGATTACTTTTCAAATGTTTTTACAAAGGAGGATACAGACAACATGCCCCACATGTCAACCTGTTCCTATCCAGTTTTAAATAACTTTAGTATAACCGAGGCAGAAGTGTTAAAGGGACTAGGAGCTCTTAAAATAAACAAATCCCCTGGGCTGGATGAGATCCTCCCAATAGTACTCAAAGAAATGAAAAAAGTTATTTACAAACCGCTAACCATGCAAAAGTCTCGTGACACGGGTTATACCGACAGACTGGAGAATTGCAAACGTAATACCGATCCACAAAAAGGGAAACAAAACCAAACCAGGTAACTACAGACCAATAAGCCTGACTTATATTATATGGAAACTTATGGAAACTGTAGTAAGAGCCAAAATGGAAAATTACCTATATGGTAACATTGTCCTGGGAGACAGTCAGCATGGTTTTAGGAAAGAATGATCATGTCTAACTAACCTGCTTGATTTTTTTGAGGATGATTAGAGTAGAAACCTCAAAATGGAGAGAAGTAACCAGTGGTGTATCACAGGGATCAATATTAGGTCATATTCCTAATCTACATTAATAACTTAGATTCTGGTATAATAAGCAAACCTGTTAAATTTGCAGATGACACAAAAATAGGAGGAGTGGCAAACACTGTTGCAGTAGCAAAGGCCATTCAAAATGATCTAGACAAGATTCAGAACTGGGCAGACACATGGGAAATGACATTTAATAGAGAAAAGTGTAAGGTTCTGCATGCAGGCAATAAAAATGTGCATTATAAATATCATGGGAGATACTGAAATTAAAGAAGCAATCTATGAAAAAGATCTGGGAGTTTATGTTGACTCAGAAATGTCTTCATCTAGACAATGTGGGGAAGCTATAAAAACAAGATGCTCGGATTGTGAAAAGTGTTGAATTTAAATCAAGGTAAGTAATATTAAAACCTCATCTAGAATATTGTGTTCAGTTCTGGTCACCTCGTACAAAAAGGATGTTGTTGCATATTTTAATATGTAGGCTGCGGTTGAAGTTCTTAATCATAAAAAACTAAACTTTATACAACTATTCAGTTTTAAGATACAGTTTGTGTTTGAAACACAGGGCTCTATACTCACGCCGTTCTCCACAAATAAGTATAACCATTTTGATGACTGGACATGCATGTGTTTACTGGACGTGCACGTATTTAATGTCTGTCCTAAAATAATGTAAAATATACATAAACATAAAGATGATATATTTATACATGTATTCATTTAATTCAGATGGAGGTATTTTTTTTAACACATTGGGTCTTATTCTGTGTTGCTGTTAAAAATCCTTGAAAGAGTTTTCTTGTTTTCTTTACTGTAGCTCTATTTGTTTCCATTATCTTTAAGGAGTCTTTTCATTTCTGCAATATCTACTGTTTTAAATCGATCAGTTTCGTTAGGCAGATCTCTGTTAATGAAATTGTCTGGGCTACCTGTTGATGTTTGTTGTCATGCCGACGTGGGAGCGAGAGCTGGAGTGTGATTGGTTAGAGAGACAAATTTATGCCTGACGCACACAGAAAAATAGGTCTATTTTTGACGCCGTCGGTTTAACGCAACGCGGCCAGTGTGAATGCCTCCATAGAATGTATTGTATTCTAAAAAAAAGAATTTATGCCGGACTTTGACTCCTTGACGTGAAGCGCTCAGTGTGAAAGAACCTTTACAAGAATTCTTCTTTAGATCTGCTCTCTATTTTCAAAACATATCCATATATCCCAAAGTGACAGGATTTGTAAGAGGGTTGTCTTATATCACATACATTATTAAGAAAACAAAAAAAAGGAAATAATTGTGTGGTAAGGCTGAGCAATAAAATACAACTTGGTCTTACCTTAACTCCCTAACTCAGATATTGTATTGTTAAATTTGTCGGAGAACTTGCTGTCTTCGTGGGACCGGGTAGCTGATATTACACGGCAGCTTACGAAACTGAAAGCTCTTGAACTTCGGTAAGGATATCTGTTATGTCTGCCTTTTAGTATTGCTTAACATTTTTGGACCCTATTTTAAAGCAAGGAGCAAGGCTAGCAAGATGAGAAAACAATTTTGTTACAGAAAGAAACGTGGAGCAGTTTTTGCTCGTTTTATGCCATTAAAGTAATTGTAGCTAATAATACTTCCATAAATTTATCTGGTACTGCAAAGTTAAAGAAATATCTGTTTGCAAGTCATGTTTTCAGATAGTGTTGCACTTCCTTGGTCATTTCACCTACACTATAGGATGAAATTGCCCCCATCTTTTCAACGCCTTCTTTCCACCAGCCAGCTGCTTCCTCTTTTGACTGTAAGAACAATTCTTTAATTGATAGTTTAGAGTTTTATGTAGGATGATTAGTTCTCTTATAAAATGTTGTTAACATGTCACAAGATCGAGGATTTACTATGAACACACATACATACACTAGACACAAGGAACGTTTAGTCAATAGTAGTGTTTTATTAAGTGCACAAAGATTAAACAGAAATCACAGTCAGAAGGTAAATCTTTTAGTCTTGTAAGCGTAAAACAAGTCATAGCTCTCACCCTGCGTTAAAGCAGCTAGCAGGGCCAGTGAAATATGACACTGCTTATATACACACACACACACACACACACACACACACA
Source organism: Polyodon spathula (assembly GCF_017654505.1). NCBI lineage: Eukaryota > Metazoa > Chordata > Actinopteri > Acipenseriformes > Polyodontidae > Polyodon > Polyodon spathula. Next base: position 56,627,726 of record NC_054538.1, on the reverse strand, counting down.
CACACACACACACACACAGCAGCTGTGGCGTATCTGGTAGTGACTCACACACACTCGTAGCCTAGTCTGAAATGGTGTAGAAACCCTCAAATATCACTCTAAGCATACTAATAGTATATTGTTTAACGATATAACAAGTTTACTTTAAAAGAACTTCTTCATACAATGTGAATATAAAATGACTTTATAGTTACTTCATCAAGTTGCACTAAAAAGTTATTTCGCACGCAAGGTGTGCAAACTAAACAATTAGTAGTTCAGTTCTATGTGAATGTGTTACAGTTAATTTTGTTCCATGAGAGGAAAATGCAACTGGAATTATTCTCAACGGTTCCTGGAAGCTTAGCCTATGGGTCTTCTGGTTGGAAGTCAATCTTCTTGAGGTCCAGTGAAAAGACTCTCAGCAATGAAGTCTTCAACCCCCGATAGGATCAACAAACAGATACAACAAAGTCTTCAATCATGATAGGATCAACAAACAGCGCCCATCCTCTCTGTCCTCTTCACTGAATCTTATAGCTACGCAGGTAGCCGGGCACAGTCTCTTTGGGTACTGTGGCTTATGTACAGCAGACCAAGACTTGCTTGTCTGGTAAAAGTCTCTGTAAGTTTTACAGCAGTTCTCCAGCTGGGCCTTGGTTTCTTTGCTTTGGGCAGCTGACTCGCATGAAGTTCGCTTCCTCTCTCTTAGATCTGCTTTCAGAGTCCAGGAGTTGCGGCTTTATGTAGCAGAGTGGCAACACCTAGTTTAGCAATCGTTTAGCAATCTAGTTTTACATGAGAACTTTCTTTTACCTGGTGTGGTGCCAGATATCAACTTAAAATGAAAATATATGTTTGCTAGTTCTTTCAAAACTTCAATTTGAGACCTATGTAGCCAGTGGAAGTACACGACAGTTAAGATGTGTGGAATTAATTATTTTATTCTCACTGAATGTTTACGTTTGCCTGTGCACTTGCTTTAAAAAAAAAAAAAGGAGGCTTGATAATGTGGCCTAAGATGTTTTTGCATATCATTTTAGTGACCATAACAGAAGATACAATATATTTTAAGACAGTATTTTAAATATCCAAACTACCCCTGTTAATTATTTGATTTATGTCTTCATTTTAGTGGGAACAGACTCCGCATCCCTGCAAATCCCTCCTCACTAACCCATGCTTTTGCCAATCTGAAGGAGTTAGCACTAAACAAAACTGGGGTTAACTGGTCTGAGGTAAGGAACTTGCTTATACACCTCTGATTAGCAAAAAATCTTGTAAGCTGGGTTTTATTGGAGCAATTTACAGTACGGGGAATCGCCCTGGATTATGTCAATCACCTTTCTGTGGTAAATGCTCTAATACAGGGGTTCTGAAACTGTGAGGCACTCCTCCCTAGGGGAGCACAACTGTTCAAGGAGAGACATGGTGCCTATCCCTCCCACCTTGTTCCTTTAGCCATGCAGCTCTCTGCTGCTGGAACGTACAGGCTTTTAGTTTAGAACAATTCAGAAAGTAAGCAGCAATCAGGCTAATTCGTCACCAGCTGGATTTAATCGATTTTTCCCCCATTGTGCTGAATAAATTCTGAGCGGCACAGAAATATAAGCGTTAACCCTCTAAACTCCCTACACAGACAACTACTACATTCCCAAGAACTACCTGAAACAAACACCATCCCCAGAAGTAGCCACGCGTACACAGGTATTCATGCCAGAGTGTAAAATGGTATTCCTTTCTCATAAAAATGATCTTGTAATGCATGAGTATAACAGGAAATAGACAGAGGAGAGTCCGGGGAACCAGAACATTAATACACAAGTCTTCTTCAGTTTTGTGTAAACATATGTTAGGCTTTATTTAGTTTCTTTATACATATTATTGATTTTAATATGTGTGTTTGTATTTACAGCTGTATAATACATTCCTGTGTTACCACTATAAAATCACTAAGCATTTGGGAATGGAATTACAGTATTATAATCAGCGTTCCCTCTATGGCTAAATTTTTCCCAGTAACTGGCAACAACCTTCGCACGCAAGTTATTATCATAAATATCAACCTCAGTCGAGACTCCAGCTTATCGAGGTAAACCTATTATTTCGAGACAGTTCTTACAGAGCATTAACATAAGCATGTTTGTGTCTGTCTTGCAGCTGATTCTCTGATCTCCCACTGTAAAAATGCACGTTGCAGAGCTCGCTCAGGCAACAGCAAATCTAGCACAGGGCGGGCGAAGCAGGCGTCCGGTAATTCTCTCGTGCTGCTCATGAACTTTACAGTTTTTAACTTGTTGTATAATTGAATACTAAAATCAGTGAAGTACAATGTTCCTGCATTATTTAGAAGTATAATTACTCTGGTAAACATAAATAAAAATCACAATACTCACACTTTGACGGTTTTTGTTTTACTTCCCTTTTAAAAAAATGACCATTTCAGAAATTATCTCAAGCGTTTTGAAACTGGTAAAAATGTAATCAGCACATCAGTTGAAAATACACATTTAAGTGTATAGTAATTGAAGACATACCACGTGTATTTATTTTTTTTTTTTGCGAGTTTATTCATCATGTGACTTCACTCCTTGTCTCTGCTGAAACTCAACAACCAAAAAAAAAAAAGCAATGTTTCAGTAAGACAGAGCTAAAAGAAATCTGATTATCTATGTGAGGATGGTGCGATGGTATTCTTAAAGTTTTGCTGTAATTCATGTACAAGTCTATACCATTAATTATCATAATGCCAGTCATAAACACGTAAAGAATAAGAAAGTAGACAAGATGGGAACAACGGCAAAGCAATGCATTCTATGCTGAAAACTAAGACCAAAGGTACTGCGATCAAGACAGAGCTTTCCCGAAGTATGCTGAATTAATTGCATATTTCATTATTGTTTAGTTTATTTCTTTCCACGCTGCCTGCCTTTACTGAAGCATAATTAGCAATTTTAAACCATGGCCGTTTCTTAATTGAATTATATTTTCTGACGATGAAGAAACAAACTCAAAATTGTTTTTCTAGCTATACAGTCCTGAAAGGAAATTGATCACTTTACTGTGAAATGACGTAGTCACTACCCTACACACCGTTGCTTTCAGAAAGACATTCTGTCTGGAGTCACTCCTCTTTTAAAATCTTGCAAATAACACTGCAGAATAAAGAAAGAAACAATTGAGAGGATTAATTAAGCATTTACATTAAAAGGGGCGATATTTAAATTACAATCAGGCAATACATAGCAGTCAACCTGTTTTAGATCAACAAGTCAGTCAACACGCCTTTATTAGTATTTGATATTTAATCCTGGTTATTATTATAATGCCAGTAAAATGCTAAACTTAATTTGTGGAGTACTGTACTTAGGATTACTCTCTTGTTACTAAGCTGTTTCATATTTTTTTATTGTTATTGGAAATACCAGCAATAAGCTAAACAGGTCTTTTCAAAACGCCTTTATTTGTAGACTGAACTACTGTGTTAGTGGAAGACTATATGATTCTCACAACTGTGCTGGACATTTGGTTTTCTGAACTGTTGTAATAGTTGCAAGTGATGTCTATAGATATTATGACAGGTTTGAAGTGTCTTCAGGTGCTTTACTATCTATTACAGCAACAAGAGTCTGATTGAACAATGAATTGTGGTAATATTTATTAAATTTACTTATTTTAACTACCAACATATTTATGTTCAAATGGCATATTTAATTATTAATATATTGATAAAAAGTGGGAACAAATGGAACTGGCCATTTTTGAAAAACAGAATTTGGCATTCCCAAGACTGGAACAGTTAGTAGCCCTAAAGATTGTTACAGTTGAAGGCAGTGCAGATGCCAATGCTTTATGCAGTAGTATAAAGCAATTTTATGCAGGCCACCAGTTACACATGCAGTCTGTATCTATGATAACAACCGACAGGACTGTATAAGATCAGAGACTGTTTCAAAATCAGAGGCAGAGCCACAATAATTTTTTTGTTTAAATATTAAGTAAACTTGAGATACTTGTGTTGGAATATTGTTTCAAAATAATATATTTAATATATTAAAAGGGTTAATGTGTGGCCGAAGGTTTCTCACTGATAATTTACCCTCTCAGTCAAAACGGCAAGTTTCTCAGTATCTAAAAAGCTTAGAGGGAATGCTGATTATAATAATGAATATAGGTGGTCTGTTATTACTATTGGCTTGTATTAAGTAACATTTTAGTATACACAAACTGGGTGGGATTGTCAAAGCAGTTGGTAGTGGCCCTGCCTCAGTTCTGTAGTGTACAGAGCAGAGAAATATTGAACTTAGGGATTTTATATTCAGGAAGGTGGTCGTCATAAAGTGGGTACTTCAAGAAAACACAAGCTCAGAAAATGTATTTTTAAATCGGGTTTACTTGGGTTGGAAACTTATTATCAGCAGCCTCCCCTTATAAAAGTTGAAAACTTTAAGTTTGCTACAAAGTTTGAGAACCCCCTGCACTAATATAATCCAGGAGTAGCTTATCCTGTTGGGTTACATGTTGATAAAATATATTTATTCTAAATGTCAAAAATTTAAAATACGTGCAGATTTGTGATAAAGTATGATAATATTTAAATGGCAAATTAAATCCAAAATGTACACTGGTGGTCTGCCATCTCTTTATTTTCATGTTTTCTCTGTAGGTTCTGGAATGTGCTCCTATGTGGCCTGTCCTTGAAGAGCTGTATCTTTCTGACAATCGTATTACTGACTTGCAAGAGTAAGTCTGTGGATGCAAAATGTAAGCTCAGGATTGAGAATGATCGTGCAGATGAGCAGTTGACAGGTTTAGTTGAGGGTCCCAGAGCGGCTAGTAAATGCACAGCTGTGTGATGTGCAGGGTAAGTTAGGCAGTCAGGGAAGTGTAGGTTCATGGTCTGGCTGTGCAAAGTTGATTCCACAGGGAGTGTTGCATTGGCTCTGGCACTCACGGATTAGAGGGGCTAAATTAACAAGGACGGAGTCTCACTGTGCTACAACAACCCCTAAAACTACTGTTAACTAAACTGGACGCCTACTCTTAACCTTAAATGCTTAAATTAGAGGAATCATTTCCATGACAGTGGTTGTAGAACCACACAAGCTCAGTTTTCTGTATTAACTGTATTAGCATTCAGTGTACTATAACAATGTGCATCTACGTGTAATTTAAGTGTGGAGGTGTCCCTGTTTAACAGCGTCTGTATGCATTGCTCAGTATGTATGTACTGCTGTGTTACTATCTCTTAAAAGCTTGTGGAGTCTTGTCCTAACTTTTAGTTACAAACTAAAAGTGCAACTTTCTTTTCAGACCAGTAGCTGTTCTGCAGTCCTTGACCTTATTAGATTTAAGTAACAACCCATTATCAGATGGAGAGCAGCTCAAAAAAATTGGACACCTGCCAAGGTATGATAATAAATAAATAAATAAAGTTTTCCTCTAAAAACTGTCAGGCACATTGCCTGAAAACTGCATGAGATTTCTGTGAAGACAAATAAGTCCTGACCTGAACAACCTTACCATTAAGACCAGAGCTGCTAACAAGCCTGTTGTTTAATGTCAGCTGGGGGCTGTTGAGACCACCAAACTGACTTTTGACCTCAGCCAGTCAAAGCACATGAGTTCACTCAATGCTGCATCTTGCCCCTAGCATGCATATGCCTTAAACAAGACATAGTCTGGACTTTTTCTTTTTAGTTCAGGTTTATAAATGCTTGGACTGTAAATCTACACTTAATAGTTTAAACATTTAAACCTTTAGTGTAAGCAGACATTTATTGTTTAAACTCTTGTAACAATGAAAAAGTAGGCTTGATTAATTATTTGTCATTGATTTTCACATACAATATTCAATTATAGTGGTTTATGTGTATCCAAAGATCAAAACACATGTGAACATCAATGCAGGATCCCCATAAAACAGGACATTTTTGTACAACTTTTAGTTATAAAATATACACTTTAGAATTGTTATTTTCGCTCACTGTTTAACCCTTTACAGCCTTAATGAATGGACAGGGCCGTGATCACTGTTATTTAGATCATTAATATTGGAAAGGATTAAGCTGCAGTGCCCCAAAATTATATTCACTAAAATGTCATTTTTGGGTGATTAACTACATTGATCCATAGTTTAGCCATTGATAAACTCCATTAGAAACATAGCATTGGTGGCTTTTTAGTTTTTATTCCCCAAAAGCCCAACATGATTATTCTTTAATAGGAAACACGCATAGATATTTTAAACAATGCTTCATTTTTATCACTCATTTTAATAGTTTTAACTCTTTTCTTTACAGACTCAACAAACTTTTACTGACAAACACCAGGCTGCGTTCAGTGCATTTTGATGATGTTGGGCCAGGTAAGTGTAGTTACAAAGATAATGTTTGGTTCCTATTCCATAGTCTTTCTGTAATGTCTACTTGTGACAAATTCAATACGCAATGTATAATAAATGTAAGCACTTGGTATTCTATATTTTTTTTGATTAATTGATCTGAAAATCTTTCTTAAAGACTGAAAACTACTGCTGGGACAAATTACTGAATATTTTAACGAACACCGCTTGTAATGTATTCCTTGAAATGTGTTCCTGTAACAGAAAGGATAAACTACTTCAGCCCTGGTTTGAACTAGATAACTTGTTTTGTGAAAGAAAATATCAAAACCTACTGTTGTGAGTCTTATTTTCTATCACTGGTATCCTTTTTTATATTCATTGCAATATAAAAAAGCAAAGTCAACATGCCATGTTCTGACTAGCAATTTAAAATAAGATACACCACTAGTGTGACACGTTTGCCTATTTTTTTTTTTTAAAGGCTGCAAAACAGCAATGTTTCCATCACTAGAGTTTTTAGCAGTTGACAACAACAGCATTTCTCAGGTAAATTCTACAGTTCATACATTGACATTTGTTTTCTTCAGATTCCTAAATAATTTTATTTTTATGATAAGGTTTTGTCTATTTGCATATTTATTGTAACCCTCAGTGGTCCTTTGTGAACGAGCTGGAGAAGCTACAGAGTCTGCAGAAGCTGTCTTGCCTCAATAACCCTCTGATGTCATCCGAGAGGAATGCAGAGACAGCACAGCAGCTGATCGTGGCGAAGATAGGGAATCTACAGGTCCTCAACAAGTCAAATGTATGGACCCCCTGTATCTGGTTGCATTTTATAACAGTACCCGTACATATTACATAACACTGCATATCCACCCGCAGAGGGATGTAATGGAGGCGCTACCTGTACGTTTTTACAGAAGATGACCCCGCGATATTTAGCATGCGCTTCCATAATGTGTTATGTAATCTCTGTTGCAAATCAGTTTCAGTCTCAATGGGCGTGGAAAAAGAGAACTGGCAGACAATGATAGAGTGATCATTGTTGCTTAGCCATTCAGGAGGTGCTTTTCAGTTCTACTTGCCTGCCATGTGTAATGTAGGTAACAAAAACAAAATTAAACTTGAAGCTATGTTCTATCGCTATGGCTACACACTAGAGTTTTGTAAAGGTGGGAGCACCGCAGTTATATGACACTGTTTTTGTTTGAACTTGAGGACTAGTCGTCCAATTGTGATGAAGCTTGGTATGGGCATTTTTTAAATGGTGATTAAAAATTAGTTAGGAATCCACAAAATTTACGAATCCCTGAAGTAAATCGGTCGGTTAATTAATTTGTGGATACTACCGCAGATATTGCCGGACGAGAGAAGAGGTGCGGAACTGGATTATCGTAAAATATTCGGAAAAGAGTGGCTAGAAGCTGGAGGGCATCAGGACCCAGAGAAGAATCGACCAAGTGAAGCCTTTACTGCCCAGCATCCTAGATACCAGATCCTCATTGAGAGTGAGTACACTATTGACAGGGTCTGGCTTCTGGTTCACCAGAATGCTGCTATAGATCTAGACAGTTGCAGATAACTTGAGTAAAAAGTATACTGAATGGATGGAATGTTTTCTGTTGCAGAATACGGTGCTCCTGAAGATGGTGAACTAAAAGAGCAGCAGCCGTTCGCATTGAAAAACCAGCTGCTTAGTAAGTAGACCAATATTTATTTAAAGTACTTTTGAGTGTCCAATTTAAATAGTCTTTGTTTGCTTGCTGCTTGCCATTATCATTATCAAGAAAAAAAGAAAAATGCTTTAGATTTAGTAGATCAAAGATGTTTATATATACTTACACCCGATTTTACAGTAAGATTGAATTTATGCATCATGAATTGAAGTTTCCACCAGCAGTAAAATCGTAATAAACAGATACCCACATTATTATTGTTATGCATGTACCCTGCAACAGGGCTATAGTGGAAGCGCCCTTGTGTTTGTGACTTATCTAATTCTGATGAACAGTCTTTAGCTGAAGTTACTGAGAGTATCGGAATACTTTCAGTGCCTGTCTATATGTCTTTGTGCTCGCACATATAGCATGTATGTCACATTTACAATTTTACTTTGGAGAAGAAATTATGCTATTGTGATACATATTGGTCATTGAGATACAGTTTGTGGGGAAGCACGTCTGTCTGCATGTCACACATTTCACACACAAAAAAATAATAATCTGGCATCAGTTGAGACATTTTGTTGGATTAGAGAATGTGTTGGGCTACTGTAAAATATACTGTTTAAATGTATGATGCTTCAAAACTTTCAAAATAAACTGTGAACTAACAACACTTGTACCTGTAAAGTACTGTAAAAAAAAAAATTAAAAAAACAAAAAAACACGACTCATAAATGAAATGTAACTGCCACTGCAGCAATAGAAACTGTCAAGATCTGCACTTGTTCCATGCTGTGTATCTAACATTTCAATGTGCTTGTTATCAGTGTACACGGTCTGGTCTGCTTCAGTACCTGCACGTTGATATCAGAAGCTGTATTGTGGAATTCATGCTTATAATAAAGACTATTTTTGTTTTTTAAGCCATAACCTTCAAATGTCCAGATAGAGATGAAAAGAAGCATATTGAAAAGAAACTTCCAGGTAAGCACTTTAAAATTATGTCAAGTGCATCTAGTGTACAGGTAAAATTACTTTCCCATCAGTGCATATTATTGTTTCTGTCAACAAATATATAGTGGAGCTATGTGTATGTCCCACTTTTATTTCCAAGAACTGTTTAAATCAGGCAGGCACAGTTTTGACCTAAAGTGCTTGTGGGAGCAATCTATAACCAAACATATATGGCTTACCTAAACAAGTATGTGTTTTACAGAAAAATTGGCTCTTATAAACGAGTGGAGAGCACAGGGCTCGAAATTAACACTGGTGTTGTAACTGATACTGCCTCCCCATATGATAGTGCCTCCCGGGGGCATTATGATATAGAATAAACCCATCCGATCCTGCATCCCTGTGCGATAGTGCCACCGTAAGTCTTCAAACTACGAGTTTTCTCTTAAATGTCAAAACAGCCAATCAGGATAATGAAAAAAAAAAGATGGCTACAATGTTTGAAGTAAAACAGCAAATAAAGCTTTAAAATCATTGGACATGTAACTGTCTTTCATCAAGAAGAGATTGTAGAAACTATAATTTGTTTATTAATATAAATCGTCATGTTTTATTTTCAATACTGTAGTGGTTTAATACTTCTTGGTAGTCTGCATGTTATTTAGTGTATTGGGATTTTACTTAAAAAAGAGACAGTCATCAAAAACTTAATTGATTAAAGCAACAAGCAATAATGGAGTTAGCACTGAATAACATATTGAAGGCTTCTGGTTTTCGGTATTTTTGTCGTGTTTAACTACTTCCCTTTTAAAATGACTCTGAGCACTGTTTAACGTGTTTTGGTTCCTGAATTAAAACTGAGAAATGTGTTAACTGTGAAATTAATTCGTAACGGAGAGGCGAAAAGCCGGACGAAAACACAGAAAGCCAGATGCTCTAATGTAAGGTGTGTGTAACTCTTGACACGGAGGAAAGGGGAAGGTCTGTCTGAGAAAATTAGAGGTAGTCCGTTTTTATTTATTTCAACTTCCAACTGAATGTACATTTAAAAAAATGCAAAAGCAGCACAGATCTACAGATCAGCCCATTCATTTTCCTTCTAAACACTACAACGCTGACTCCCATGTTCTTCCTCTCTGCGCATGTGCAGTTGGGAAAAAGACACTATCATACGAGGAGGCACTATTGGTCATGACACCGGCCATGGGGCAATTGCAGCAATGTCCATCAAATTCACCGCAATTATCGCCACAGTGCCCTTTTTGCTACAGCAACTAGAAACGCCTGTACATACCAAATTAGGAAGTGTTTGGATCCAAACAGTAACATGATTATGTTGTGTGGTTAAGTCACATCAGCAGGGAAAAAAAAACAACAAACACCTTTCAAGCGCATGGATTTGTGCTGCGTGTAATAGTGCCGTCTCACAAGAGTCCTGAAAATGTGAATTTTTTTCTGATCAGTAGTTTAAAAAGGTTTAAGATGACCAATATGTGTTTTTCAGGTTAAAAAAAAAAAAAGTACTGTAACTCATTTAAATATGGTTCAATTGCCGTTATCCCCTTATTTTCATTTCATTTTTTTAACACAACGAAACCAGGGCGGTAGACAATACTACATTGTATTGGAGTGTTTATTATCATTATTTGTCCATCTTATGATAAAAAGTAAGTTTTATATTTTTTCAGTTCATCCATAAATGCAACACAGCGCATCGGCATTTTGTATGTTACATGCAGGAACGATATTCCAGTTTAGTTTATGTTAAACTGTAGAATATATGCTATTAAAATTGAACAAAGTGGTCCCATGGCATAGAGGTAAAAGCCAATGCCTTCAGCGCAGGGAGCTACGACCTCACAGGCTCGAATCGAATCTAGGCTGCTGGATTGCCAGTGGGGTTTAATTTCACCATCTGGGATCTCGCCAGCTCTTAATGCACAGCTACCCGTCTGCCAAGCGGTGAATTGCTCTCTGTGCTGTCTGTGACAGCTGTGTTCTTCCACAGTGAAGCTGTTTGCCAAAAAACGTATTTTGTTGACCCTGTAATAAAACATTTAGAGAGGCAACTTTTACCAAAAAACAGCACTTTCAGAACAAAAAAAAGTTATTAATAAGTTCAACTATGTTGTTTCTTTCATGGCTAATAATTAGCATTATATATGAATCCTAAGCAAAATTACACAACATCCTAGTTTGACCTTGAATTAACTTTTGTGGCCTTGATGCCCACTACAAATATGCTGAACAGAAGACCATTTTGGCCTTGCCCTTTCTCTTGCCAATTTAGGGACTTTTTACAGATGGCTTTTCTACTTGCTATGAATGTAGGTCAGGGTATCCAACTTTTTCACAGAACTGGACCAAAGCAGTGGCTTTTCTTCTTTTAGTTTTTTTAAATATTCCCATTTTTTCTTGCTAATAAAAATAATACCGTAATAGAATAGACTGAAGACTGGTAATGCATGGGTGTGTGGTGTACAAGGTGTCATACAGTAAGGGGAGCGTCCTGGCTGTGTAAAATTGCTCATGTTCTCAGAGTGGACACTTGCAGGGCTGTTCTTTGTCCTCCAGTGGGCGGTAGCACTCTGACATCCACTCTCGAGTTCATGGGCGTAAATTGGCAATTGGCTTGGTCTTGGGATCGGAGGAGGCACAGTGACCTTCAGTTCGGTTAAGCTGTGTGTGGAATTGGTGTGATGAGGGATGTTTTAATTGGGCAGAAAACTGGGGGTAAAATAACGGGGTACTCCTAAATTAAAATAAAATAGCATTAGGAAAAAAAAAATCTTAGCTAAACTGCTGTGTTTGATTTTAGGTTCCATGACTATTCAGAAGGTGAAAGGATTGCTTTATCGTCTATTGAAGGTTCCAGGTTCTGAATTGAAACTCACGTACACAAGCTCAAAGGTATTGCTCATTTTTGTTTTTAAGGTATTTGGGAAGATGTGATTTAATTTTTTTTGTCTTTCTTATAAACTTTTCATAATTCATTTTACTCTTAAGAGGAGACATTCTGGCTTTAATCAGAATTTGAGAAACAAAAAAACCTTTGAACTTTCATATTTATGGAATGTTACTTAATAAAACATTTTTATCAAAGCTTGATGACCATCTAATCATGAACTAGATGGAATTTGACACTAGCAGCAAAGTATTTTGCATATCAGCATATTAATCTTTAATATCAAAGACTCTAAGATAAAAAATACAAGTAGCAAGCTTTGGGTCTGAATGCAGCTCAGGTCACAATAAAATGAGGATGGCTTCCCTACAAATAACCACCACACAATTTGGCAATATTTCGGTGCTTGGGAGAGGCCTCTGAGTGAATGGGGTTCTTTAGGTTAATATTGAGGTCCACTCATTGCCATAACTGTGCCTGACTGGTTGCCACCTCAACTTAACAAAAAGTGTGTGTGTGTGTGTGTGTATTTTTTTTGGGAGATTATACTATAATACTATTTATTTATTATATATATATAATATTATATTATATAATATATATATATATATTATATATATATATATATATATATATATATATATATATATATATATATGTGTGTGTGTGTGTGTGTGTGTGTGTGTGGTGTGTGGATATATATATATGTGTATATATATATATATATATATATATATATATATATATATAGAGCAACAGAAGTGCAGATAAGTTTGTTATGTATTTAAGTTTTATAATTTTTGGTTCTTTAAAATTATTTTCTTATCCTGATTTCTTTAGATGGAAGGTAAAGAAATTGAAATAGATAACGATTTGAAGCCACTGCAGTTCTACTCCATTGAAGATGGGGACAGCGTGCTGGTGCGATGGTCCTAATGATGGGACCAATAAAACTGAATCGAGCATCTGCCATTGTGGAAATCAAATCGGTCAGGGTCCTGTATCGCATCCTACCATCAGAAAACAAAGACATTGTACCGGTAACACACAGTGTTGCCTCAAATCACATGCTTGCCTTTTCACACCTTTTGGCAAATTAGTATTTAAATTTAGAGATTCATGCAGCTCAAAGAGTAAGCTGCATGTTGCTTGACTTGCATTATGCTACAGTGTGTTTAAACCTACACATTCCTGCAATTATGTTTAATATTTTACACAGATATACTTTTTTGGGCTCCGTTTGCTATAGTCATAGCTTATGGTGACTGTTCCCCCAGAGATGATTGTAGGGACAAAAGTTTCTTAACCCCTTGAAATGTGCTTCCACTGCAGATCCAAACAGTCAAAAAAAAAAAAACCTATAGGGAGTAGTGTCAGGTAGAAGGCATACAGTTGTACCGGGATTACCTATACCTCTAATGCATTGTGAGAGCGTATGTCTTCAACCAACAAGCGACTGTCTCGATACAATGAAAAACCTTCATGTGCTACTATGCGTTTTAAAATATTATATTATTGCATTTAGGAATTAAGACAATGTGATTGTATTGTTGTTTTTTGCCTGTACATTTTTTTTTTTTTATGACAAACTTCTAAAATGTTTAAAAACTGTAAACTGTTGGGGCACAACATCTTTAAATTTCTGTTAATATTTTAAGTGGTGGAATACTTGTGCATTGTATTACCAAACTACTTCTAAGTCATTAGGCAAATATGCTACAAAAAAAAGTTAATTCCAGTTTTGTGAAAAAGACTGGTGTGCTTGCTGCATGCAGTGGTTCCTAGCAGTTAATTTCAGCAGGACACAGGTTTTAAGTCAGCACTGCTATGGTACACAAAAAATGGTATGCAACAGCCACTAAAACTTCTAATAGTCTGTGTGCACCTAAAACAACAAAATTCATTAAAGGAACCATTAGGAACGATACAGTCATCCAGATATTTGAAACTTGCGCTGCACACTAACTGTTTAAAATGTAAATAAATTGAATATCATATTTATTGTATTGATTTACAAAGTGATGAGTTCCACAATTATGATAAGGCACATTTCACATCACCCCATTGACTGTATTTATACTTTTAATTTAACCTGTCTAAATGATAACCCGGTTATTCTATCACATTTTTACAACTGGTTGTAACCATCTACTTCCAGGCGATTATTTGTCCATCCGTTGGAGGCTATTCAGTGGTAGGGTTCAGATCAAAGGCCACATTAAGAAAACAGTAGGCATAACGACATGGAAATCCTACAGCTAATATCAAGTAACATTCATTTAAATAAACAGTTAAGTGCACAGTGATTGAAGAGATTATGTATAATTATATATATATATATATACACACACACACACACGCTGCCGTGAAAAAGTATTTTCCCAGTCTGAGTTTCTGCATTTTTGCACATTTTTCACCTTGAATTTGGTCAGATTTTTTTTTGTGGGTTGTAGTAGTATATAGAGGGAGTTTGAGAGAAAAATGACACCCCAAAGTTTGGTGGTGCTTTCATTTGTTTGGTGTGCAAGGTAATCAAACATGCAATCTTCAGGTGTGAAAAAGTTATCCCCCCCCCCCTGCCGCCTAATATAAATATGACTAACTTTGCCCCTTACCATCAGTTTGAAGTTGCCATCACACAGGTTCTAGAGGCACATCATGCCACGATTAAAAGAAATTCCTCTGGAAAAAAGCTGTTGAGTCCTATCAGTCTGGAAAGGGTTACAAAGCCATTTCTAAGGCTCTCTCCACTAAACCACAGTCACAGCCATATTGTCCAAATGGAATAAATTTGGGACAGTAGTGAATCTTCCCAGGAGTGGCTTTCCTGCCAAAATTTCTCCAAGAGCAAGGAGTAAAATCGTCCAGGAAGTCACAAAGAACCCTAGAACAACATCCAGGGATCTTCAGGCCTCTCTCACCTTGGCTAAAGTCAGTGCTCATGACTCCACCATCAGAAAGACACTGGGCAAAAATGGGATTCATGGCAGAGTAGCAAGGCGGAAACCACTGCTCTAGAAAAACATGAATGCTCGTCTCAAGTTTGCCAAAAAGCACCTGGCCAACATGGGCCCTGTTAATGTCTGTCGAAAACCAAACACTGTCAGGCCATCCATCTGTGAGCTGAAGCTGAAGTGCAGCTGGGTCATGCAGCAAGACAATGATCCCAAACAAACAAGCAAGTCTACGTCAGAATGGTTGAAGAACAAGAAATTAAAGTTCTGGAATGGCCTAGTCAAAGTCCAGACCTAAACCCCATTGAGATGTTGTGGCAGGACCTGAAACGAGCAGTTTATGGTCGAAAACCCATAAATGTCACTGAGTTGAAGCAGTTCTGCAGAATTCCTCCACAGCGCAGTAAGAGACTGATCAATAACTACAGGAAGCGTCTGGTTGCAGTTATTGCTGCTAAAGGTGGCGTAACCAGTTATTCAGTCTAAGGGGGCGATTACTTTTTCACATGGGGGCATTGGGTGTTGCATAACTTTCTTTAATAAAATTAAATAAGTATCAAAATTTTGTGTTATTTGTTCACGCAGGGTCCCTTTTATCTAATATTAGATTTGGTTGAAGTTCTGATAGCATTCATACGCAAAAATGCAGAAAATCTGACGGGGAAAATACATTTTTACAGCACTGTATATGTGTGTGTATGTGTAATTTTATATATTTTTCAGGAGCAATTATACTAGCTTAATAGCAATATTTTGCAGGGGATATGCATCAATTACAGTTTTTTTTTTTTTTTTCCCCCCCACTTGTTTATCATTTTATTTGAAAAGGTTTTGGACTGTTGGAAGTACTGCTGCTATTAGGGGAATCAAGCCAGCACATTAATACAAATTATTAGATACATTTATGGATACTTATTTGACTGTACAGTAATTTAATTACCCTTCTGGACACTGTTTATGAATTAAAAAAATAATAAAAAAGTGTTAACAAACATGGGGTACATAATATGCACTATAAAGCAGAGTGTATATATAACTAGATTATACAATTATATACTCAATGACTGAAGGGGAAGTGCACTTTAGTTTTCAAAAATGATAATTATAGAGAAGCACTATGTTTCTAGTCAAGTTTGTATTTCATTATTAGTAAATTTTTTATTTAATTTAGTATTCGCCAATTATTTTATTATTTTTTCCCAATTTAGAATGTCCGCTACCACCCCTGTGCTGACGACAAACACGCTGTCCTCCACCGCTTGCTTCTTTACACACTGCAGGCTCACCATGCAGCCACCTCAGAGGACAACACAGCTCTGGGCAGCTTACAGGCAAGCCCGCAGGAGTCTGGCCAGACCACAGGGGTCGCTGGTGCACAGTGAGCTGAGGCAATGGAATATCCTGGACTTAAACTGGTGACGTCCAGGCTATAGGGCGCATCCTGCAATCCACGCGGAGCACCTTTACCGGATGCACCACTCGGGAGACCCTAATCTGATTTTAAAGTAACTGGGTTTTAGATAAAGGCATTCACGTCATAGTAGTGTAGCTTTATTTTATTGACACCTGTTGGTTAAAATACATGAAATATGTTTGTTTAACGTTTTTATTTCATGATTGTTTCTTTAGATAGCCATTGGACACACACAGTTCTTAATGCATCAGCCATTTTATCACCAAGCTAAAGGGGCGGCTAGCTAGTCAATGCAAAATTGAACAAATTATAACCAACAAAACAGTTTCACTCTTCATAGCTGCAGTCACTTGAAAATCTCAATACCAATAGTATTTATCCCCTACTCTCTTCACTAAATGTATTTAATTGACTAGTTTACAATATAAAAATAAAAAGGGTTGGTTTGAATCATGGCTACGTTTCTTAGTAGGTTGGGTAGTTTGTTTTAAATAAAACACTGCAGCTACTTGCAAGGAAAGGTCAGATCCATACAAAGCATACCTGTAAACTGCAGGTTTTTCATCCCAGTTGTTTGGTTAAAAACAAAGCAAATATTTACACCACGAGAACAAGCATATGATCCTTCTCTACAGCTCTTTTCTATAGTAAGGCTCAAGACAAGTTTGGGTAAACTTTAAAATAAGAGTCTAATTCCAATGTAACTAACGTGATTTCCTACTGATTTCAAATTGAATTCCCATTGAATTCAAAAGTCACAAGCATGACTTCATAACATTTCCCTTAATACACATAAAATAATCATGAACAGACACTTATTTTAAAGTGATACCCAAGTTTGTATGGGGAAAATAACATTACTTGATGGTGTATATCAGGATGTACTGTTCATTTGCAGACACCAAAGCTAAAAATGCTGGTTGTGGTTACCACTCTGATGGAATCCCATCTATATTTTGTAGGCTCATTCTGAAATCCATCTAGGTTTGACTTAACATAAGTATTAAAGCCCTACCCTTCACACCTCCCCCATCTAGTTTGATCAGATCAAACCGGTCCATTCTGGAGCGTGCATCTCATCTTTGGATTTTAAATACATGTTTATTCATGTTGCCGTAGCACCTGCTCACTAACTCAGCCTCGATCTTCCTGACAAGCACACGGATTCCCGCAGGACACTCTCCTGCTCCACAGTTCAGTCAACTCCTCTGCAGAGTATTGAGGGGAGGAGAGCATGTCTGCCTGGCACTCCTTCTCACACAACCAGCTACTGTCCTGATTAGGGAAAAAGAAAAAAAAAAAAAGCCATAATCAAATCACACACTGCCTTACAACTGGTATTGGAACAGATGGTGTTTGTTGTCTGTTTTAAAAGACCCAGTTCATACACTTTGCTTATTGAATATAATATATTTCTTAATAGAAACTGTCTTATCTTAAAATACGTACACATTTTTATGAGCAATCTGTACCACAAATGCAATGGTACCTCATTTATCCATTTACTATCACTGGGCAGTAGAATATTTGTTCTTTAGTTTACCCCAAACAATGAAAGTAAACTAATTCTGTGTAAATCCAAAACACACTGGAACAAAAATTAGATGCATCATGACCACACACATTTCAGATTTGGAAATATGACTTATTTCTTGGCCAGTCAGTGCATATTCATTAATGTTTGTATTTCTTATTTCAGTGTAAGACACCGACATTTGTTAATAAGGTTACCATGGGGATAAGCCACTGCTGCACAACCTACAGCACAAGGGAAACAACTGAAACTGAAATCAACAACCTATCTGGCTAATGCAACCCAGGCTGATATCCTGGTATTTCAAAATGCTCTTTTTAAGAAAGAAATAATTTTAAAATTATATATATATATATATATATATATATATATATATATATATATATATATATATATACACACACACACACACACACACACACACACACACACATACATACATACATACATACAGTACTGTGCAAAAGTTTTAGGCAGGTGTGAAAAAATGCTGTAAAGTAAGAATGCTTTAAAAAATAGACATGTTAATAGTTTATATTTATCAATCAACAAAATGCAAAGTGAGTGAACAGAAGAAAAATCTACATCAAATCAATATTTGGTATGACCACCCTTTGCCTTCAAAACAGCATCAATTCTTCTAGGTACACTTGCACAAAGTCTGGGATTTTGTAGGCATATAGTCAGGTGTATGATTAAACAATTATACCAAACAGGTGCTAATGATCATCAATTCAATACATAGGTTGAAACACAATCATTAACTGAAACAGAAACAGCTGTGTAGGAGGAATAAAACTGGGTGAGGCACAGCCAAACTCAGCTAACAAGGTGAGGTTGCTGAAGACAGTTTACTGTCAAAAGTCATACACCATGGCAAGACTGAGCACAGCAACAAGACACAAGGTAGTTATACTGCATCAGCAAGGTCTCTCCCAGGCAGAAATTTCAAGGCAGACAGTGGTTTCCAGATGTGCTGTCCAAGCTCTTTTGAAGAAGCACAAAGAAACGGGCAACGTTGAGGACCATAGACGCAGTGGTCGGCCAAGGAAACTTACTGCAGCAGATGAAAGACACATCATGCTTACTTCCCTTCGCAATCGGAAGATGTCCAGCAGTGCCATCAGCTCAGAACTGGCAGAAAACAGTGGGACCTTGGTACACCCATCTACTGTCCGGAAAAGTCTGGTCAGAAGTGGCCTTCATGGAAGACTTGCGGCCAAAAAGCCATACCTCCGACGTGGAAACAAGGCCAAGCGACTCAACTATGCACGAAAACACAGGAACTGGGGTGCAGAAAAATGGCAGCAGGTGCTCTGGACCGATGAGTCAAAATTTGAAATATTTGACTGTAGCAGAAGGCAGTTTGTTCGCCGAAGGGCTGGAGAGCGGTACACGAATGAGTGTCTGCAGGCAACACTGAAGCATGGTGGAGGTTCCTTGCAAGTTTGGGGCTGCATTTCTGCAAATGGAGTGGGATTTGGTCAGAATTAATTGTCTCCTCAATGCTGAGAAGTACAGGCAAATAGTTATCCATCATGCCATACCATCAGGGAGGCATCTGATTGGCCCCAAATTTATTCTGCAGCATGACAACGACCCCAAACATACAGTGAAAGTCATTAAGAACTATCTTCAGCGTAAAGAAGAACAAGGAGTCCTGGAAGTGATGGTATGGCCCCCACAGAGCCCTGATCTCAACATCATCGAGTCTGTCTGGGATTACATGAAGAGAGAGAAGCAACTGAGGCTGCCTAAATCCACAGAAGAACTGTGGTTAGTTCTCCAAGATGTTTGGGCCAACCTACCTGCCAAGTTCCTTCAAAAACTGTGTGCAAGTGTACCTAGAAGAATTGATGCTTTTTTGAAGGCACAGGGTGGTCACACCAAATATTGATTTGATGTAGATTTTTCTTCTGTTCGCTCACTTTGCATTTTGTTGATTGATAAATATAAACTATTAACATGTCAATTTTTTTAAAGCATTCTTACTTTACAGCATTTTTTCACACCTGCCTAAAACTTTTGCACAGTACTGTATGTATGTATGTATGTATGTATGTATGTATGTATGTATGTATGTATGTATATATGATGTATATATATATATATATATATATATATATATATATATATATATATATATATATATATATATATATATATATATATATATATATATATACCGAGGCCGAGGCCCGCCCTCCACTTTAACACACACAATCCACTTGAATATTACCTGAAATTTATGAGGTCCAACAGCAGCCATCCAAATTCCCATACTGACATCTTCACCCTACATTTTGAATACAAAAAGTTTATATTTAATAACATATAATGCCAGTGAGATTTGACAGTCACCCCTGCCAAGGATGTATATTCAAAATTACAGCTAGTCAGATAAACGGCCTCCATGTACACCCACATAAGGACAGGTTCAATAATTTGTGCAAAACGATGCCCTTATTTCAAAAGTTAAAAACAACTCCATGTCCTTCTACACACACAAGCGTTGGATGAACATATGTCCTATAAACCATGAACCTAGGGAAGAAAAAAAAACAATCCTTACTGTACCTGGTATGACTTCAAGTATTCACTGTTGTTTGCCAGCCACTGTATGAGGTCTTTAGAAGCAACATAACCTGAGCCACAGGCAAAGGCTGGGTAGGCAGGGCTTGCATACTCTAGCTCCTGCCACTTCCCAGTCCGATCCACTGCCCAGCTCTGCCTGAAACTAAATACCCAAAAACAAAAAAATAAATACAATTACTGCAGGTCACTTACTGTAAACAAACTGGTTTACGTGACAAGTAATCTTAATTGCATGCTTGTCACCAATAACACTGATTTCTGATCAATATCAGAATTAATTATGTAAAACAAATGTATTTTTAGATGTAGCAAAAACATTAAGTTACATTAATAAAATATGCATTTCCTTAAAAAAAAAAAAAAAAAGAAGTAACCATTTTAATACATATGTGGTACTACACGAAGTGTAAGAAAGTTCCCAGTTTCCATGCCCTGCCTGCCAGCGAATTGGTTACACTTGCACTTCCTAAGTCATTTCACCTCAGTAGTGTCTTCAGAGTCAAACAATCCAACTGGATGCAAAGCATGCCAGTCAATAAAGGGAAGCAGCTGGTTGGGCTCTGAAGGGGTGTGGAAAATTTCACCCTCCAGGGAAATGTGGAAGGAAGTGTGAGACTAACTGAAATCAAGGCTTGTGCAAACTGAGAATTCTGTAAGATAATTTAGTACCAGTTATCATCCGAAACCTACAGTATATAATGAATAGATGTGCATGGTGTGGAAAATATGGATGAACTCCAGTGTACCAAATTTAGTCCACTTGAGGCATCCAACAGAGGGATAAGTTTGATCCACTTTAGTACCATTGCTAATTCCAATTGCAGTGCACCAAAAGTTTATTAGATCATTGGGATCATCAGTTAAACTTGGTCAAGTTTAGTACTGATTGCAGCTCACTAAACCAGACCCTGCAGTCCCAAAAAAGATCCACGTTGAGTGGATTAGTTAGTCCTGTGAAGTTAGAGACTACGCCAGTGTGCTTGCTCTGATTTGTCCCATTTTTCTCAATATTTGGATTGCAAACCTATGAAATACGGGTTATACACGTGAAAACTGTTCTTTACATTCCTCATGTCTGTATTACAGTACATCACCCAGGAATACAATTAAACTTCTAATACAACCTTACAAGCCTTGTACCATTTTAAATTTTACACTTTCAAATGCCATTTCTAACATTAATACTGTGCATTTAGATATTTTTTTTTTTTAATTATCGTTCTACTTACTCCGTTTACCATACAGTACGTCCTCATACATTGTACTTTATAATGCTTTCACATATTGCACTGTGCGGTTACATTTATTTATTTATTAATTAATTATTTTTAAAAAAACATGAATATTGTTTCAGCTTTGTACCTTTATAATCAGTTAACCTGTAACAATAAACTTATAAATCTGTAAATATTAAGGAACAAATTATGACTTTTCACTAAGATTTATCTTTGATTCCTTAGTATATTTTATTCTCAAAATTCCCCATACAAATTATGCATATTATTAACTGCAGTGTGGCTGGGATTATAGCATATTGCTATAAAATGACTACATGTACGCAGACCACAATGGGGGTGTGAATTGTCCTGCACATGTACACTATTTTACAGCAAACTGATTGCGTAGATTCCACCTTTTTGTTCAAATTTTGTTCAATTCCTGGGGATCTAGACCCTAAGTTAGAAAAACTGAAGTGGACTAAACCACTGGTATGCTGCAATTGACCCTATTACATTATTATGTTAGCTATAATGACTTCCCATGTCTACAACATTTCAATTGTGTACTGTAAAAACTTAACGCAGTTCTATTCCAAAGGGATTTGAAAATAACACTGATGAAGGCACCAGCCACATGGTTGGTCCAGATTTGAATATTAAAAAAAAAAAAAAAATGGGGCTGTTGTGCCATTGCTAACAGAATGAACACATTTCAACTTTTACTCACTTTCCCCACCAAAAATTCCTTCTTTTCAAGCCTTTGTGCTCTATCTTCTTTACCATAGCATCCATGTCAATATAACAGTCATCGTCAGTTTTTAGCAACAAATCAAAATCTGTATTTTTAACAGACCTGTTGGGTAAAAAATGTTTTGTTAAAATGATAAATCTTACATTTGAAAGTGTTTAATTGAACTAGATGAGATACCACATGCTGTACTTCACATTGGAAAGGTGTTGAATAGCTTTCATCTAGAATTCAAATTATTAACCCTAAAATCTGAATTAAGTTTGAGACCATAACCCTAAACATACTCACACTCCTACAGTGCAATGGTCTTTCCTGGGAATAGAAATCAGACTTCTTTGACACACCTCAAATCAATTATAGATTTGCTCGTACCACTCGTAAAAGCGCAGCAGTTTAGAAGGCACGTTTCTGTAGGTGTCGATCACATCAACGAAAACAATGTCCTGATGTGTGCGGCTCTCCTCCTCCAGCAACGCGTCCTCCTCTCTCAGTACAGCAGAGTGACTTCTCATCCGCTCCGGACGCCCTTTTAACAACTCGGACAGCGATTCAGCTTCTGAAAGATTTGTATAGATTTAAAAAAAAAAAAAAAAAAAAAAAAAAAAAAAACCATTAGGCATTCTTCATTTATTTATTTAAATCTTGTTTTGATGTGTGGTATGTCAGTAAGAAATATATTCTTGCTGTGGCTGTAAATACCAATATAAGTATGACAACAGATTTGATCACCACGACCTACAAACACAATGGGGGACATGTATCAAGATCGACCGAAGCAGCACTAAATTGGCAGACTGTAAAGTAATCTTCTGCGGTGGCACAAATTTGACCCCATCCTGAATGTATTGACTGGCCCAAAATTAATGAGGCACAGCGAAAGACAGCATATTTAAATGTTCTGAAACCCTGAAAATGGGCTATGGTGTAGAGTGGTACAGGCAATGACCTGTGTTGACTAAGTGCATTGACTTTATATTATATTATTATAATACAATGGATAAAACCAAATATACATAATGAACAAAGTTTATTATACAACCAATACAAACAATTGTACACAATGAAATAGCCAGGATCAAGCTATAATTTCATCCTCAGTGAGATCAAAAAGGGTAATGGAGACCCTAAATTCTCTCCCTTCTCAGTACTCTCCCTCTGTTCCTGGGTTGTTCCTGACAGTCTGCACTCTTCTTCGTAAGAAATGCCCCTGAAAATTCAAGATATCACTAATTTCACAGAAATAGAGTATTTGACTGCCTACCATAAAAAAGATGCATTTTATTTTCCTTACAGTATTTTACATTCCTATACTCTTCACCTCCCCTGCTGATTTCACACTTATGAAGTAGAAGCAGCGCTACAGTAGCTGTACGCGGTCCAGCTCAATGCCATGCATTTGGTTACTATGGCAACGGGGTCAAACAAATACCAGCTTCATGATTGGTGAATTTCTCATACTGTACAATGACACTTCTACATACTACTGATGTACAGCGTGTATATATAAAGAAAAACACAAAAGCTTCGGTTTTGTCATTTCAGGTTTACAGTTTCTTCCTTGTACTTGGCTTGATTCATGCCAAAGCTGCCCGATTCCAGCCTTGCTGAAGCACCCCCAGATCATCACCGATCCTCCACCACATTTCACAGTGGGTGCGAGACACTGTGGCTTGTAGGCCTCTCCAGTTCTCCGTCTAACCATTAGACGACCAGGTGTTGGGCAAAGCTGAAAACTGGACTCATCTGGAGGTGCTTCAGCAAGGCTGGAATTGGGCAGATTTGTCTTTGTGAAGGGCGCATGAATCAAACCAAGTACAAGGTTGTCCTGGAAGAAAACTTGCTTCCTTCTGCTCTGACAATGTTCCCCAACTCTGAGGATTATTTTTTCCAGCAGGACAATGCTCCATGCC
This sequence comes from Polyodon spathula, assembly GCF_017654505.1. Taxonomy (NCBI): domain Eukaryota; kingdom Metazoa; phylum Chordata; class Actinopteri; order Acipenseriformes; family Polyodontidae; genus Polyodon; species Polyodon spathula. The sequence continues at coordinate 56,603,500 of NC_054538.1, read as the reverse complement.
ACACAGCCAGGTCAATCAAGGTGTGGATGGAGGACCACCAGATCAAGACCCTGTCATGGTCAGCCCAATCTCCACACCTAAACCTCATTGAAAACCTCTGGAATGTGATCAAGAGGAAGATGGATGGTCACAAGCCATCAAACAAAGCCAAGCTGCTTGACTTTTTGCGCCAGGAGTGGCATAAAGTCACCCAACATCAATGTGAAAGACTGGTGGAGAGGATGCCAAGATGCATGAAAGCTGTGCTTGAAAATCAGGGTTATTCCACCAAATATTGATTTCTGAACTCTTCCTAAGTTAAAACATTAGTATTGTGTTGTTTAAAAATGAATATGAACTTATTTTCTTTGCATTATTCGAGGTCTGACAACACTGCATCTTTTTTGTTATTTTGACCAGTTGTCATTTTCTGCAAATAAATGCTCTAAATGACAATATTTTTATTTGGAATTTGGGAGAAATGTTGTCAGTAGTTTATAGAATAAAACAAAAATGTTCATTTTACCCAAACACATACCTATAAATAGTAAAACCAGAGAAACTGATAATTTTGCAGTGGTCTCTTAATTTTTTCCAGAGCTGTATATATATACAGTATATAGTTATATATATTATTAGTTTCATGACATTCTGTGATATTATTATATATTTTTTATTGTCATTCATAACTTTCTTTAAAAAATACTGTGAATTTTCCAGGCCCCTATGACTGCTGCCATAATGCTCTTTCCTATCATCTGCTTTCTGACTTTGCACCCAAACAAGTCCAATTTGAAATCAGTCTTATTTGTGGACCCTTCTGGGGCTGGCGCAGCTGTTCTGCTGCTTCATAAATCTCATTTTAATATCACAGACTTCATTTCCAAATGAGCCCCGCCTACAGGTTACACATGCATATAATTAAGGCTTAAGATGCACGGCTAATGAGCAGTGGAGCACATTTTGGCAGTATTAATACGGCCTTAACTTACCAAAAATGTCATGATACAAAGGAGTCAATTTTAAGGCTAGCGTAAACTCTGCGCTATGGCCTTAGTGCCGTCACAAACGCTTGATACACGACCCCCAGTATGTGCATATAAGAAAATGTTACATTACATGCAGAAATATCCATATAAAACTCTCAATTGAGCACACCGTATATAGTGTATGTAAATCCTCCAGCCAGTCCAGGAATGCCCTGGGTACTTCGGTGTGGTAAGACGCCCTCTTCAAGCTGAAACAAACAAAGAATAAAAAATAACGAATACAAAGCGAACAGAGGAAAAAGCTAACCTAGTTGTATCATGCAAGGGCTACCCTCCAGTGACATTTTAAACATTAAAAGAGAATTTAGGGTCTCGGACAACAGCTTCCAGGAGGTAACATGAAATACAAAAAACATTCTTACACATCCCTTCATTTGACTATAAACTTGAGTACTGTACGTAGTTTCCACTTCCTGTGTTAGAGGTTGGTTGTAAGCATCTCTCATGATATGCTTCACATAGAAATGTATGTGGGGATCCTGTTACCATAACACAGGACTTACAGTACAGTAAAACACCTTCATTGTGAGACTGAGATAATAGTCAATTCTCATTAGACTAACTCGGATTAAACACATTTCTTGAATGCAACAATACAGGCTTATGAGCGCTAACTGTGGATGCAGGTCATCAGCATTTCCAATTTGGTCAACACCCCGATGTCAACGATGCTTTGCTTATGTGGTTTAGTGATCAGAATGAGATATGCAGATTTCAAGTTGGAATGTTTTACTTTAAAAGTTTACAGGTGTTTTTTTTAATAAAATGCACAGTATTTTTAAATGTATCATAATTTTCATTATGCTGCAATTGAAATTTGTTTAAAAAAAATCTGGTCCCTTGAAATTCTTATTAATGAGAGTTGACTGTTCAAAACAACTATAAAAAGAGGTTGTCAAAAGCCAGCAGTCTAAAATAGTTAAACTTATGCCAGGAGTACAGAGTCTTGCGAAGCAGCCACCAATGCATCTCACTGACAGACAGGGTTACTTCACAGTTAATTGAAAAAATGACTTACTGTGGCAATTCTCAATACACCACCTCCACTGTTAAATGTAACACCAGTGACATCTGCTGTATTGAGGCCCTCAGAGTCTAGGCTTTCCCAGACAAGCGTGCCTTCGAATCCCTGAAGCAAAAATAGAAATGGGAGTTTTTGTCAATAAAAACGAAAGCATCCCTGTAGCATAATCGAAGGGGTATTTTATATCAGATCAAATTGTTTGTAAGCATGAAGTAACATGGAAAAGTGAAACAGATCTGTGTATATGATATGCCCAGAGTGGCAATGAAAAGACTGGACCCCACCTGTAATAAACCTATACTGAGAGAATCATAGAATACAGCTTGTAAAGACACTGACAGCAAGTGGTCTGTATCAAAAATATGTTCAGAGGTTAAAACAATGTGACACTGAAACTGACACCACCTGTAATGGAACTTTACTGAGACAATCAGAGAACACTGACTTAAAGACCCTATCAAAAGCATGTGGTATACATCACTGAGAGGATAAAGCAATGCAGCAGTTATTTGTATTTATTTTTTAATGGTAATAGAACACAAGTAAGAAAAGAAAATACAGCTGTGTACCAAACACCCACAAATCAAGCCTGACCTCAGGAATCACAGAATACAGATGGTACAAAGTATAAAGACAGTATCTCAAAGCGGGAGGTCTTTTTCATACAGAAACCAAAAAGTGTTAAGGCCCTAAAATCACTCACTGAACAGACCCACTTGTTAAGAATGTGACTTTTAAAACTATCCTAATTCAGAATAGATTGGAACCCAAACTCACTCTAGAACTACTGTAACTGTACTTAAATAAATGATAATCTTGAACTAACCTTTGGCAAAATGAACTGCTCCACAGGTTTGTACCACAGTCCATTGATACTGACTCCAAAACTGATGGGACTGAACCGAGCAGTAATGATAGCTTCCTAAAAATTGTAGAAATCAAACCAAAACTAAAATCAGTTAATAAATCACATCGTATACAGTGTGGAAAAAAAATAAAATAAAAGTAAACAGATGGCGCAGAGACAATGCAAATTGTAAAATGTGAATAAAGATGCATTTGGAGGATGGACCTCTTGCTCCAGCTGGTAAAGTTTGACAGTGACATTTCTTCTGAAAGCCACATCCTTTTCATCTGGGAATACCCCAAGCCGGCTGATTACTATGGTGTGATGGACTTTAAATTCAACACTGACAACAGAAGCCTCTGAGGGGATGTAAGCACTTTCGTCAGGCACACTCACGGCCTCAATTTCCTGCCCGATCACTGAAAAATATAAAAAAAAAAAACAGATCTTAAATATGATGGCCACTGAGTACTGTATCTTGGTTCTTTTAATTAGGTGCTTTAATTGGGATTTGTTTAGCTTTTGGTTTAGAAAGAAAGCTAGTACGAACCAACAACATTATATAATTTCAAGGATTTGCAATACAATTCTGAACACAGAGGTTTCCAAAAATAAACAAATTAATTAATAATAATAATAAAAATAATAATAATAATCATCCAAAAAGCAAGATGCCTCTTAAATGTAATCTTTACTTCGGTACACCTTGAAGATCAAGATCCACTGCAGAATAATGTCAAACCCTTTGGCACTCATTAAATCCTCTACACGCTGACTGAATGTAAATCACTTTTGCACACATGGAGAGGGTTAGTGTACTAGACTGCTACTGATTTTAAGGGCCCCAGGGATAAAAACAGTGTACTCTCATAACATTACTTTTTTTTAAATTGTTTATTTATTTTTATTTATTTTTTAAATATCCCACCAAATCGGAACTTGTAAAACTATGTGGGCTTACTCCTTCCTGCTTTACTGTGCTGTTTTGTCTTAAATCATTTTACTCAATGAGGAACACCAATATTCTTGGATTAGTCTACAGCATGGCACATACATCACAAGTGCCACATAGCTGTGCACATTCTGAATCTCTCTTGGAGGTGCCGGTATCAAAACATGTTTTGTGTTGCCTACCAGCTACAATTCCTTCCTAAGAAATGAATCTCTGACACCTGACCTTGGCCAAAACCAGGGCAGTGCTCATACTCAGCAACAACTTACCTGGAAGAGTGAGATTAGGAAGCTTGCATGAATATGTGTCTTCCCTATCCTCCTCTGGTATATCACAGCCATATGTGCCAACAATAAACTTCACAAGAATGCTGCAATACAAGACCCAACTGAATAAGATACACACACAGTTATACTGAAAGCTAACAAACTATTTTACAGGCCTCTACAAAGTATTTAAGTAATACTAGATTTAAGATATTTTACAGGAACACAGCAAAACGTTTCAGCCCTTACGGGAAGTATCTGATTGGTTAATGGCAGGAAAGAAGGCCCTGAAGGGGTGGGGACAATGACCAAAGAAGTGCATGAGAATCTGAAAGAAAGATTTGCAAACAGAGTTGTCTTTAAAGTTGTGTGGGAAACATCCAGAAGATATCATGAAATGATATAAAAATAGATGTTTATACACATTCAAGACCTACATCGATACAGACCTTTACAGTGAATGCATGTGCATAGCAGGGAAATTAAGGATTTATTTTGTTCGATACAAATCATATAGCATCTGTATAGAAATGTAATCACAAATAATCAGTTTTTAAAAGAGCACATAAATTGTGTTTTTGAAAGGTACATTGCAAGTAAAGGATGACTATTCTTTAATAAAAGTGCATACTGTATTTAACTATATAGATATATATATATTTTTTACTGCATTGACTGTTTAGTATGGTTAGTGTGGATATTCTAGGTGACTTTATAACTATGCAGTACACATAACCAATATTGTACTAAGACAAGCCTAATCTTCGCTATGATCACAGATATCCTGAACCTGTCAGGTTTAAATGTATGCTCACTGAAAAATGAATTAGCCCAAACACTTTTGCACAGAGACGATGGCTGCTGACTGACAACTGTGGATTCGCTATCTAAACACAAGCTACTGTGTTTCAGTTTGTTTAATAAAAAATGTTCATGTGTGTGAGATAGCAGGGAGGGGGTTAAAATCCTCCCTGCTTTAAAAACAATGTGAAAATGCATGCTTGGGTGAATGGGTTAAGGGTTTTTATTATTTAATTGGTTAATGATGTAATTGTTTAATTGTCTTATTGTTTAGTTATCCCCTGCACCTGGTGGTAATTGTAAATTAGTGCCAGGTGCAGGGTATTTAAGAGAGGCAGCCAGGCCGCTCAGGGTGGCTGCTGAGTGAGGAGCCCGACAGTGTGTGACCAGTCGTTTTGTGTGAAACTGGTGTTGTTATTTGTGTGGGTTTTTCTGGCAGGTAAACGGCGTATCTGTCCTGCGTGATAGTTAGGAACTTGCAGTACATGTTTAGTCAGTACTCCAAAGGAGTTAGGTATGTGTTTTGTCTTTGTTGTTTTGCTTATTTTTGTTATTAAAGTTGCGCATCAGCGCTATTTTTCTTTCAAACCTGTGTGTGTATCGTGATTTTTAGAAGGGAAAATAACCCAAGCGGGTCTGTTTGGTAAGCCGGCTGTCACAATGTGCCACTCATTTTATCTGAAGTCTAGATTTGTATCCATTATGAAGAAAAAAAAAAAAACTTCTTGAATACCAAAAGGCGTACAAAAAAGACACCATTTTGCAACTGAAAAAAATCAAGTGAGCGTTTCATTAATAAAGATCTGAATTTCTATTTAAAATAAAACCATCCAGGTATATACAATAATGACCAACTTGAAGCTCACAATCATGTGAAATTGTTTTCCAAAATATTGTAACGGGATGAGAGAGTCTATATTCCTATGAGGAGAGCAGAGCAAGTTCTAACATGACACATACAATATGCTAAACATTTTCTTTGCAGTTATGTACAGGTGACATCTCAGATTTTTACAAACCGGTGTTGCAACTCCGAATGCTGCTTCAGGTGCCCAAGCCAGGTATTCCTTATTGCATTTCTGAGATCATAGTTATGACGAGCTGAAAGTACTCCCACTAGAACTTCACAAGAATGGACCTGTTGGTCTAAAACCACACAAAATCATTATTGAACCTGCATTTCACAACACACAAACTTAACTAGGAAGAAGTGAATTAGCTGAACATCAGGTATCCAACACTGTAAATACAATCTTTGTGAACTTTCAGAAATTCCATAAAAGTTACACTTCTTTATTTTAACATAAGTGCTCTGTAAGGCTTCAACTGAATGTGCCTTTAGTTTTTGAGGTTGGTGTTTTGGTACAACCTATGCTCCCTGGGGTGCCCCTGAAATTTAGATATTATGTATCTCAAATGTTTTCCAGGCATAGAAACTTTTTATATAAATAACGCACACGTGCATGGGTTATACACACCTTGGTTAATTTGTGTTCACAATTGTATGTTTTGACATATGTAAAAAAATGCATAAAAACAAATAAGAGGTATTACAATCGGTTATCTAGATCAGACGTTCCCATACCGAGGGTCAGGACCTATAGAGATAACACCAAATGACCCTGACGACTGTCAATACTCTCTAAGCTTGACCATCAATGTATTTATATAGACGCTTCTGTTCAGAGTTTGGGGTTTAAATGTAGCACATCATCTCAATTTGTAAACGTAATTTTCAAAGCCAGAGTCAATAGTGTACTGTATATAAAAAAATACATTTCACATTGCTAATAATCTCTTGGATTGAAGTCCTTGGTTATGGGGGCTTGAGTCAACAACGTTGGTGAATCCAGTAGACAATACAGAATCTCCTTTACAAAAAATATTTCAATTCTTAAAGAGGAGGGTTTACAAGTATACTGTAAAACTTGAGTAAAATTTAAAAGTGTAGCAAATCGTGTTTACAAGTGTTTTTTTTTTTTTTTTTAAACTAGAAAACACATATAGCATTATCCTACGAAAATATTAGTACGTTAACACAAATATGTTAACTACACACCAGCAAAGTAAGAGTTAAGAAACTCACACAGTTGCCCAGTTTTAGAGAATTATTACTTTTGATGACTCAAATACGAGCAGTTCTGCAGCACGGTACTGTGTAGCAAGCTATAATACACATTTCTTTAAATCTAGTTCAAGGTCGAAGCCAAGGGGTTTGTCCTATTTTTAATTACAACTTACTTACGGAATGAACAAAATGAAAACCACATCCAGGTAAATAAAAAAAAAAAAGTTCAGTACTGTACTGTACCTGCTGTATGCAGGAGGTCCAGAAACGAGGCGGTTTTGTTTATCACCATCCAGAGGTGCACCACTACCGCGACAACACACGGACACAGCAGCAACGCTAGGCTTGGCATGGACAGCTTCCTTTCTGAAATTTCTACGTTTTAACGTATTAACGTATTCTCTTTATCACCAGCTACAATAAAGCAGACATGAACAATGCGGAAACCTACACGCCTACCTCTGGATTTTACGTTTGCTGTGGAACGTACCACCAACCAGAAACCAGGGTTGATTCGCAGTGGGTTACGGGATTTGTAGTTTTTACCAGAAACGTTGACTTTCTAAATTGAGAGTTTGGAAAAACCCTTTTGCAAGAAGGTATTTGACAATTAAAATGTTATACTTTAAGTACTAATAATACTGGTAATATCATATGAACTTCACTATATATATATATATATATATATATATATATATATATATATATATATATATAGAGAGAGAGAGAGAGAGAGAGAGAGAGAGAGAGAGAGAGAGAGAGAGAGAGAGAGAGAGGTTTCAGTCTAGTTCAGGTAAAAGGAAAGGACAATTGTTAGGTCATTTTTGTTTTAGTCTGCTAAATTGTAAAGCTTTTGACAAGTAAAGAAAAAAGAATACACTCTTTACAATATATTGTTTACCAATGTATTCCCTTCCAAGTTTTACTACAAGCTTGATTAGCCAGTGTATAGGTAACAGACTCAGGTGCGTCTTATTAAATTGGTTGCATGATTAGGAAAGGATCAAACTGCTATGCAATGGGAGCCTTGTTTCATCCCTGTTGTAGTAGGGCACATCTTTTATGCATATCTTTAGTTCTAAAATGGGCTAGAATAGGATTCCAGTGAAAATAACTACTTTCAGTTGGGTTTAACTAATTTATGTTAAATTGTGAACACCATCTCCTGTTAATTCAACAGAACTTTAGTAACTGGAATTTAAGCAGTCCCACCCACTTCACATGCTTAGTCTGTTATGCTGTTATGAGCATTATTTATTTATTTATTTATTTATTTAGTTGTCAGGCGCCTTTGTCTCTTTGCACACGCAAGGCCTATTCTGCTTCAGTCGGCACTGATGCATAAACTTTAACGCAATCCATATATTGTTTACTTACATACATAATTTAGTTCTAGTTTTGCTTCAAAAGACAAAATGTGTATAGTTTGTAACTGCCTAAACACCTTTAGATTTCTAAGACTGCCTAGAAATGTATTTCGTTTTCTGTATAAAGAGATTCCTATAAATATATATTGAAGAAATACAATCTTAAAACACCCTCATACAGTAGGCTGTATAAGGTATCCTGACATGAAAACTTCCCATACGGAAGACCCATATCTTTGTAATATATTGCTGTACTGGTGAATTCCAGTGGCTATACATAGTCTTCTGTGTTTGTATGTTTAACTTGCAGTGCACCCCATTCTATTCAATGGGGAATTATGGAGAATGCTGTTTGATTGCCCCAGTGCCAATATGTGAATAAGGAACTAGAGGGCCCATTGTTTTGGGGTGTCTTGGGTGTCTCAGGTGGTCAGGGGGTGGCGAGTAGTGGGTTATACTGGTGTGGATGGAGGATTGGTGCCCTGCAGGGGGTGTTTGTTAGTTTTGTGTTTTGCCACAAGGGGAATAACCTGGGTTAAGCTTGTCCTGGATGGCTTCTTGTTCTAAAGTACTAAAGTAGTGCAGGTGCCTAAAACATGACTAATGCCTTGCAGTATGTTTTGGCACAGCACACTGTGATTATCATGTACACAAATATTTTGGTCATATCAACAATAACACAATATCATTTTCTTAACATTTGTTTTTTTTTTATATGGCCATATATTTTGAATGTATGTTTTCATAACAAAAAAACAACCACTTTTGCTGTATTTAATGTATATTTTGTATTGGCCATAAAACCATTTTGTTGTATTTAAACTATATTTATATATTTTTCCATATATTTAAATTGCAAAGAGACCTTTTAAAATAATTTACACATACCTCTTGTGTGTTAAAATCTATTTTAATCAATTGATCCTCTCTGCCCTACAAGCATTGCTGATTAGTTCAAGAATGTCATTGCTTCCCCTTGTGGAAATTATTCTGTAGAATTTTGTTAAAAAAAAAAAAAGTTTAGTGTACAGTTTATTATAAGTTACTATAAACATTTATATATTTCTAAATTATTGATTTTAAATGGAAACCGGTATATAGTTTACGTAAAGGCTGCTATAGATTTTTATCTATTTAGTTTTCTATATAAAGAGATTCCTGTGAATCTCTAAAAAAGTGTATAAGATTGTTTAGAAGGGTTGTACATGTGAGGGGTATTATCTGGGTAAAGTAATGGCATGAACAGAGTTGAAGCTTGCTCTTAAAGGTTTACTGTCTTTAATATATTTGTGCAATCTAACGCAGCAATTGCATTTTACTGGCAAATGTGTTGAGACTGAGACAGGCATATGGAACTCGCTACAAAACAATATGGCTAATAATATTCATGTGATAACTGTGTGACTATCACATGAATCCATTGATGAAGAAATTACAGGGAAAGAGCCGGGATAGAATCTGAAAAATGTTCCTCATTGGAAACTGTTGTTTTTATTAAAGAATTTACTGAACAATATGAATAGTACCAAGTCCTTTAAACCTTGTTATTTGTGAGGCCAGCTTGTGAGCTTTCAGTGGTAAAGTATTAATTCATGTTTTTTCAGCCTGTGACTGTCAGCCACTTAAGCAGCTGTTTGACAGGGGTAAGGGTGTGCTCACTAAATTCAAGTCATACAACAGTTGTGTCTGTTGCAGTTGGTAAAACTTGCAACTGCAAAGGGGAGGGAAAGGACGTCAAGTCTAAAAGAGGCCAACTTTGTCAGCAATTTTGTTGGACTATGTATATGAGATAGAAGTTGACTTTACAGAATATTGCCGGGGGCATCACACGTTTTGTTACGATAGAAACTGCGTTTCAGTTTGGTCCTGCTGTGCAATTTATTTGCAGGAATTGTCTGATCAAACATTGATTTTGACTTTTTAAAACCTTTGTCATTATAAATGTGTACTCTGTTTACTGTATTTTACCATGTATTTTCCATCATTTGCCAGTGTTTACCATATTTTTCACAATGCTTTACCTTATGAGATGTACCTTTTTTTGCCAGTTCTTTACCATGATTTCCCTTTTAAAAAAGTAGAACTGTACATATCATAGGATACCACAAAACATTTTAATTAGAGATAAAGTGTTTGAAAGTAAAAACATCAGGACAATGTTCGGTATGGTTTGGATGCAATGTTCATGTGCAAATGAATAATCACCTCTTTGTTCCAGTTTGTTCAGAATTAGTTCTAAAGATCCCACTCAATGTACCCTACCTGACAGAACATGTTTGTGGTGCTTCATCATAGCCACCTGCAAAGGTACACTTTCTGTGTTAATGGTCTGTCCTCACATTACGACTTCTTTGTTGTGCAAATGGTATCCTTGACATTATGTTGTCATATTTATAAGATTCATCTCCCTTCAGCAGACAGTGGATATGACAGGCTTTGGTAGAAGACAGATAGTACCCAGTTGTTTGGGAGTTGCTTCCATAACCAAGACTGCCCAAATTATAGGGTGTCTCTTGTATAAGGAGATGTCATTCTGTACAGTTTGACTGCTTGAATGATTTCAGTTTAATAAGAAACACCCTACACACAACTTATTATAAATCACAAAAATGAACCTTGTACTCAGAACTACAGTTAAACATAAAAGAGTTGAGTTTTAACTTTAACAAGACATGTTCCGTTTAACTGTACTGTCAAAGGTGTTTTTGTGGTTTAGAAGTGGGCACTTTTCCCACTATACCAAAACACAACCAGATTCTTCAGATGAGAAGTTTGTAGAATTTGAGGATTCCACGGCACTATTTCTAAGAAGAGCAAGGGTGTCAACAGCTGTGTCTTTCCCAAGTCCCAATACAGGTCAGATTCTGGCATGGCTAATTTAATTTAAGAAGTCTTAACTTCCCACACCCCTGTAAAATGGGGAAAGACCATTACATGGGAAACTTGCATGCATTTCAGACATAGCCTCATAGGCCGAGGACGCTACTGAGGTGATCCAGGAAGTGAAACAGGAACATAATACCTGAAAGTAAGGCTTGCAAACTGAGAGCTTTATTCTAGTATGGTACCAGATGACTTTTCAAAATGGCAATGAAAATACAGCCTAAATGTATGGAATTGTTTAATTAGCTATAACCCCGTAAATGTAAATGAGCTGTTGAATATCAGTTTACGTACGGTATCCCAGTACAGTATCTAAATGAATGTACCATAACAGGTAAATAATACAGGTAGCATTTCAGTCCAAAATCTTGGACACAGATGCATGGGACACTTTAGTGCAGTTAAATGAACTGGGATTTGGGCAAGCATGCTATAATAATTCCTTTGGTTCCCAGAGGTATACAGCCATTGTATTAAAGCGTTAGCAAATAACCTGATTTTATAATAATCTCTCTGCTGATTGTTTCTGCATACTATACTATACTTGTATGTATTGTAAGTTTCATGAGAGCTATTTGCATCCAAATGTCCTGGGTCATTTATCACCTAATAGATTGCTAACAAAGTAATTTCACTGTCCTAAATACCCATTATGTAATAAATGCAATTTTCTTTCTGGTGTTTCCACCAGTCTTAAATTAAAAGGAGTTATAGTGGTGCCCAACATGTTTTTTTACAGAGGTCATTTTTATAGATATACTTACTGAGTTCTCTCCATGGCTATGCATGTTTGCTAGCTTGCTTCTCTCTGCAGTTGCTCAAACTTCTGGGGATAAACCCAGACTGATGCTCCTGTCTGGGTTGAGTGGATGCATCTGTGTACACCAGAGGATGTGCTTTATTACAACTGGAGGAATAAAGAACTCTGAATGCACTGAGTGATATAAAGGAAATACGCTCTTCAGGCATAGGGTTAGACAATCATTGCCACCTGTATCATGTACTGACGTTCCTTTCTGTGGCAGTGTAAGGGCAAATACAGCAATTATCCAGTTTATAAATTATCTGGGATATGTGGACACAAATATCAAATCAAAAGGTAGTACACAGCAGCAGTAAGAGGGTGTCGGTGACCTCTTTAATCCTCCAGAACACCGTCCGTATTCTATAGATAAATTACAGAGACTTGGGACCCTTTATTATGTTCCACTTCATTTTAGTATTCAACAATACAGTAACAAAGCCCAATATTTTAGGCAAAAAGAGAGTCATCTTAAATTTATGCCTGCACATGTCTAAACAACTATGCTTCTATAAGAATATAGTGCAAAACCTAAAAATTAGGCACAACAATGCTTGTATACAGTACATAATAAGAGTATTATGCATTATTTACATGAGATTGAAATAACACAGTATATCTATATCATATAGATATAGATATACGATATATATAGATATATATATATATATATATATATATATATATATATATATATATATATATATATATATATATACACACACACACACACACACACACACACACACACACACACACTGAAAATTGATGACCACTACTGGTGAAAAGACATTTATTGTTTGTTTGTGTAATAGGGTTACCAACAATACCTTATATTATGCCACAGCCCCAATGGCCTGTACATGCTGATTCAGTATGTTTCAAATTAGGTTCACTGGTATTCTTTTTTGAACTTTTGCAGCAACAATGATTACCAGTGCTCGCACCCAAAACTCTTTTAAAAATTACAATAAGAGTATTTAAATACTCAGATTATTAAATGATTATCATTATTAATATGCAATATGGAACATGTTCTCTATGGAAACCTGGACTCTATATATAAATATATATATCTAACCTATATATATATATATATATATATATATATATATATATATATAAAAAATAATCACAATGGAATTATGACAGACTTTAAAGGTCATAAAGTAAACCTTACTTAAAGTTCCAGTTATGAAAGAACCACACACAATGTTTTTTTTTTTTTTAGCAAGAAGTTCTTTGAGAAAATTGTGTTTTTAGTGTGCCCCTCATGGAATGCACGTGACTTCGCTCATAAGCAAGCACTGTCATTGGTCTTTTTCTGTATCCTCATATGAGTCATGTGATTACAGCATGTAACTCTCACGATTCCTACAACCAGAAATCATACATAAGACATGGTCCAAGCTAAAAACAACAACAACAAAAAAAAACTTTCCTTAACAAGTCAAACAAACCTTTCACATGAAGATCAGCTCAACAGCACTGCAATCATTGTAAGAGTAAGATTTTTATTTTAGCTTTATGCTTTTATTCCTATTAATTTTCTTAAAACAAATTTCACTGACCGTGATTAGCAATAATCCTGGACTGCCTTGACTAAAAATAAGGTAGTTAGTTAGTTCCAATCTGGGTTTGTGAAGCCAATCATAAGCTAATTGCAAAAGCCCTTGTTGGCAACCCTACTATGTAATATTTTTAAAAACATATTATGTTATCCTATTCCCAATCTCGTAACTGTTTTTTCACCACACCTTTTGAAATGAGGTAACCATTTCCTAATAACAAAAAGTTTTTTTTGTTTGTTTTATTTGAGCACATTTAGTGCTAATAACAGGTGAGGGACAATAAAACTAGAGATTCAAGATCACCAGAAAGCAAACCACCACAATGCAAGCTACTCCACATGGCTCTAAAATGCCTTAACCACGCACTGGGGGGCCTACCCTTTTAATGAGCGAAGGCTCTTTGTCTTTCAAAGCCTACCAGCAAATGTGTTTTATTACATCCCTAACTATGCTGTATCGATCAATTAGATAAAAAAGCACTTGAACTCAGCTCCACAGGACTGGAACTGAATTATAGTGAGCTTGCCCTTTAAACATTGTTATTTGGCATTTATATAACTCATGGTATAAGCATAGTGGAAGCAATGCAGTTATTTTATAAGACTTTTTTTGATATTTTCTAGGCTTTAACATGACCGCAATCTATTTGCATTACAGTATATTTTAATTGCAACATTAGTTTAGTGGAATAATCTAGTCATCTGATTTAGAGGGCATTTGTAGATCATTTATCATCATAGAAACCATTACTCATTGACAAGGATCTAGGGATTTATATTATTTGTTCAGGGGTTAGTTTGAAACTTTAGAGCTGTTTGCTCATTTTTGTATTCACTGTTCTTGCTTTTTGTGCTAATACTGCAACCATTGCTCATGTAGATGTCTGAGCATTTTCAGAAATACACACATATTCATAGTGTAATAAAATGTGAAACCCTGTACCAGTAGGACGTAGTTCAGGCGTCTATATACTGTACATTTTTTAAATATACATTATGTAAACAAAATTAACAGTAGTTGTCCTGTAAACACCAGATGTACTTGGAGGCATGAAACCTAAAAAGGCACCAGGATATTTCATACCCATACCAAGTTGCTAAGAGAGATGGCACATTATTTTAGAAGAGCCTTTGATCCTACACTACCAGTATACTCCCATTGAGAGGTGGTGCAATAATCTCAAATATTACTGATAAACAAGAGGTGGAGTCAAGAATAGGCATTTGAAAAGAACTGGCCAAAAACAGTACATATAAAAATGTACCAGGAACAAATGGGTGTGTTGGGATAATGGACATTGCTGGCTTTGTTGGAGAACTGTTTTTCAAGGCATTTAGACTGGGGTCTATTTTAATCATCTAATCTGTGGCAGATCATAATACTGCTGCCTTAAAATGTATAAAGCTGATTTTTCGAGAGCCTGATTGTGCTGTATAGTGAGGTTAGTAAGTGTGTCTATAAATCACCTCTTAGGAAAACCCGATCTGGATTAATAAAAAGAGTTAAAGGGCTTCTGTGTTTCTATCCCTCACTGTTTAGACCATTAAAAAAGACCCCACCATCTCTTTAAAATGGTGTAGTTGTTTTGTTTTTACTTATTGGGGGTTTCAACACATGGCACAATAGAACTAAATGCAGAATTATATTCTTTTTGCGCTACTCACATTTCTGTACAGTACACTTTACAAAACAAGATACACCTTTTAATATGTTGTCAAAGCTGGAGCACCACATGTCGTTCCTCCTCTATCTACAAACCAGAGCTCTACAACATATTGTAAACATATATTTTACTTCTACTTTAAATTTGTAATAAAAAAAAAAAAAAAACTATTTAAAATTGTGCTTTTTTTTTTAAAGGAGTCAAGTCTGTGATCTAATCTAAGATACATCTGTCTCACAGCACTTGACAAAACTAACATCATGCATGTCTCTTCCTAAATAAACAGAAGCTGAGCGAAGGGAATGCATGTGTGTGCCTAGCATGTTACACACTGGGGTTTACAGGCAAGTCACATGGAAATGACATGGACATATAGCAGCTACAGGGGTTTCTCTACAGAGGGGACACTATATAAAGAGTAAAGCTGGGATAGAATAAGCCAGGCAAACCAATCAGTTAAACAGCATAGCCACAATCATATTTTATGATAAACTTGTGTATTTCACTTCGGTGTGTTTCATTTTAGCTTTTTAGAACCTGACCATGAATTTGCTTGGCTAGCTTTGGCTACAACATTGCGTATAGTTTTATAAGGGAAAGTGTAATTTCCGTCTGCAACAGTGTGCTGAACTATGTCAAGTTAAATGAGAGCTACCTACACACTATACTGCATTCCAATATACAATCAGAGGTGTACACATGACAAGTTGGGACAATAATAAAAGCATTGCGTTATGATCAGTTTTAACCTTGAACTATGTCAACCTGAAACGTCATGGCATTGCTGCTAATGGGTACATTGGTACCCGCTGCTTTCACTACTTGCACTATAATGCAGAGTGTTGACAGGGATATTAGTCTTAATAAAATATATTTGGCTTAGAGATGGGTCGAGGTGGTAGCTGGTAATTGAGACATCAACTGGTTAATTGGGTGTTTGGCTATTGGATGAGGCAATCGCAAGTATAGTCTGATTGGAAATCAGAATACAAATGGCATTAAAAGTAAAAGTGCATGTTCTGTAAATAGCAAGGGATCAGGGTCAAGCACGACGTGTAACTCATTGTTGATTTAATCAATTTACATTCCACATATTATTCTTTTATTCCCTAGGTAAATGTTGGACTAATTCAACTCTGAATGCAGCAACTCTTAATCCAGAACATAGCAGACTGTTATAGACACTTTGGGCAGCACACTTTAACAGCAAGCCTTGGCACAACAGCTC
Source organism: Polyodon spathula (assembly GCF_017654505.1). Classification (NCBI taxonomy): domain Eukaryota; kingdom Metazoa; phylum Chordata; class Actinopteri; order Acipenseriformes; family Polyodontidae; genus Polyodon; species Polyodon spathula. Next base: position 56,587,000 of record NC_054538.1, on the reverse strand, counting down.
CACTAAAATAGAGCAAAATACTGTTTTTTAAGGCCTAGCAACTAGATAACTGAATAGGGCCATGGGTATACGATTAAGGACTATTGAGATAATGGGTACATAACTGGTAACCAAACCAAACTATAACCCAAGTAACCAGACAAAATGAGGGGTCAGTTGGTTATCTGGAAAGTAACTGAGAAAAGACTGTGACACTGAACACCTTGCAAGACTGAGTGCAGAACACTGCCAGTTAGGAGCCTGCAAAACCCTAATTATTAGGTTAATAAATAAATGCATGTTTTACTGGGACCAGGTAGAGGTTAAATTACTCTGTACTAACTTCAGCGAGAGAAACTGTTGAAAATAGATAATTTAATTTATGGCATCTTGTTACCACAATGAATATGCCAACTATCTAATGTTTATAAACACTGTTAGATGTCTATTGCTATGATTCAGGGTCATGGAGTGATAGAAGCACCACTTGACACTGGTACTGCGTTCAAAGTGAGTTGAAATCCTGTTCTGTTCAATCAGCAGCAGACCAAGACAAAACCCATTTGAATTGGTACTCAGACTAGATTGCAACTGGTCTGTCTAAATCAATTTGATAGAGGAAGTGGCCTATTAAAGTTTCAGTGAAAAGGACGTGGGTATACAAAACTAAACAAGGAAATAATGGAAGTAGGTGAAAGATTTTTAAACTATAAAGAGAATTACTGTATACAAAAAATGATACACACGGGGGCGTCAGTTGCAATTGATACCAGTTTATGGTACCACTTAGCAGGTTTCATTCGACTTCATGAAGCAAAATGAGTTAATTCCATAGGGTGATGCAAAACCATAGGCCACGGCTGTATGTTCTTTCTTCAGAATAGACCACTTAGGGTTACACTCAGTTTTGCAAAGATTAGTCATATCTTATGTTGGAGAATTAAGCAAAATAAAGATTTTAGAAACCTAATTTGTAATCTGGAAATAAATCAAATCAAAGAAAAAGAAGACTGACAATTCTCCTGTGGCATTTTGTGTTTCCTCAGACCCTAAAAGCTAACCAATTAAAAACAGGTTTTCAAGAATTAATTTTTTTAGGCAATGAGTAATACTGTCCTCTAATAATAAGCATAACTAAAGGAAATGCACACAATCAAATGACACTGGTTATTGGACTTCAGCGCCCCCTGCAGCTACCAAACTGCAACTGCTCTTATAAGGAGCAGAATATAGAGGTTTTTGCTGCTCATCATCAACTTCATCATCGTTGTTGTAATCAGGACTGATCCCACTGTGCAGTGGTGGTATTGACAAGGGTCTCACAGGATGGTGCAGAAGAATTTCTTCTCCCGGAAGGGGTTTTCAGAGGCTGGCACTGGGCAGATGAGCGGGTCCTCCCTTATGTGAGCATCACAGTATGCCATCAAATCTGCAGCAGCCTTCGACACCTGAAATGACAAAAACAACAAGAATTCTTTAAAAACTGCATATACCGTGTGTAAAAGTGCAACTGGACGGACAGACTCATGAATGTATAGACGGCACCGTATATCTCAACACTCAGATATTCTCAATAAACTCTGTTACAGGTTTCATCACAGGTGGATATGTGGTTCTCTAGATTTAATTCAAAATGTAAGTGTCACTTCATACATTACATATGGTTTTACAATGAAACCTCTACTGGCAAAGCAGTACTATTATTTGTATTGGAAAAGGAAAGTTAATGACTGGAGTACACCCCTTACAACGAGGCAAAGGTCGTCTCACCCTGAGGCGAGAAAGCTGAAAGGCAATCAAAGTTAATATATTTTGTGTCTGATTCAGTATTTGCATTCAAACTGGCTTGAGACAATAATACTGACAATTGCATATGAGGTAATGCAGGATGGTGCTTTACAATTCCAAACAACACAACACATATTAAGGTCAGTATTGAGGTGATCTCACAGAAACCAAAATTTAAAATTGAACTTAACAAGAATCAACTCAAGTGGTACGTTTCAGAGCTCCTACAGTCACCCAAGCTGTTTCTTTGTAGTTCTGCTATAGAACTGTTTTTACAACAACAAAAAATGGTGCAAACTTAACATAGTGGTATGTAAATGCTTTCTAAATATGGCCCTAAAAAAGCTCTGATTTACTGATGACATACCCACTGGCATCCAACCTTTTTCCAGGGAATCTAATTCCCTCAACATCCTATTACACTTACTGTACTATTAGGATACCCGGAATTGCCCTGTATTGTTATCATAATTTTTTTTTAATTGGATTTGAAATCAAGAAGTCTTCAGTAACCACTCTGACAGTCTGCTGTGCACAACATATTTGCCACTTAGACAAACAGATGGAGCACTTAGGGATTCCCTCATGGAGCTGAAGAGGAAATGGAAGGGTTCAATTAATACTCCAATAGGAGAGTGTGCTGGTTGACATTGTTGGAGATTCAGATCTTAAAAGACTGAAACAATCACATCCAAGGTTTTGTTCGTCTAAAGATAGCAACCTGTTTTCAAAATCCAACACACTACAGCCGCAGAGAAACTCAATGAAAGGCTGCTTTTGCCTGGTGCGCTTTTCCTGAGGTGAAGAAAGCCTGCCTGCTGGATAACCAAATGAGTGCAATCAGGCAGACGGTCACCCCATCTACCAGACAGCTCTGTAACCTTTGAAATATTACCGGGTTAGTGTTTTCCTTGATAACAAATGGTGTGCAACATCAGTGGGCCAGTATAAATCATTAAGAAAAAAAACAACAACAAGAAGCCAACAAGAGATTTATTTAACCAAGTGTAGTACAATATATCATATTTAAAATACAAATACATGTTTATTGTTGCTTTCAAAGATGTATATTTGAGACCAGTAAAACAAATTAAAGTGTACAGCAGCTGTGGTTTATGGAATTATTTTGTTAGGTACAGCCACTAATTGATGCCTGAATTAGCTCTATTACATGAAAACCATTATCAGTTATTATGTGCGTCAAGAGGCTGCTGTGTTTGAAGGATCCGGTACAGAATTTCACTTATTTTGTTCACCTTTTTGAATTCATTAATGCTTCAAATGGAGGTTTGAATTTTGGTATCACTTTATTTATAAAAGGTCCCTCAGGGTTGAAAAATCCTGCTGTTTGAGTACCTGCTGTTTTAAAGGGACACTTTAATAAGACCAGTAGGTCCGAATGTGTCTGAAATGGTTTGTCACTATGGTGAAAATCATGCTGCAATGAATTCCTTTACTGCACATAGGAAATGGAATTCACCTATAAAACATTCCCTACAGCAAAAGAATAGTGAAGTGTAATAAATCATGGGTAAGCATTTTAAGCACAGAATAAAAAAAAACAATAGCAAACCATGGTAAACTATGGTAAATGCATAGTATAACCACAAGAAAAGCATTGGAAAACTCCAAAATGAATGTGCAAATTTACCATGATAAACCTTTATATGGAGAGTAGAGAGCTAGAAAAAGACAAAATCCTCCTGGGTCTCTTGAAAGAAACACGCCATGGCAAATGTGTACAGTATTTTCATTCAGGCTAATGGATCTCTGTTGGCATTATTTACTTTCAGGTGGTCATGAACTTCATAAGCCTTTTTACCTGGAGAGTGCATTGTTTTCTGTCATAACAACCAGTTATTTTCCTAATACCTGAGTGACATGTTTTGTCCCAAAGGCCCTGCTGAGGTTAAAATGCCTAGGAAGTGAAAAGAAACCCATGTAATGTAGGACTTTAATTTTTTTTTTTTTTTTTAACTGCACTGCACTAGGAACATAAGCTTAGCTGAAAAGCATGATACACTGGCTTTAGGTCAGTGCTACCAGGATTGTGAATGATTATCGACCCATTTCTGTCTTACTTGTATTCACCAAAATCCAAGAGAAATTAGTTCACATTCATTTTAAATGGTTTGCTGAATTATTAGCCCTTCACCAGTATCAGCAATGGACCAGGGCAAGATAATGGTAACCCACAGGTTTTGTTTTGAGAAAATGAATCTTGAAACAATTGAAAATGATTTGTTTGTACAAAATTGATAGAGCCATATTTTAACTTAATTACAATGCTTACATGTTTGTTTGCACCTGTATGTAAATCCACCTCAGTAAAATGCAGTCTAGCACTTTTAGTTCCTGTAAAACAAAATAGAAACACATCTACATTTTATAAGCAATAAAATGCTAACCCACAGTGGCTCATTTAAAAAAATAAATGAAGCCAGTCCTCTTTATGTGGGATAGCATCCTGTTGCTGCCTTTTAAAATTACTGTGTATTATTATTAATACTTCCTGGTGTCATCTTACTTTCCAATAGAGCGAAGAGCCTGGGTGTTACTCTGGACCCTGAGCTTTCTTTTGATTTCCATATTAATTCTGTTATCAGAATAGCTTTTTGTCATTTGATAAATGTTGCCAAGTTAAAATCTGTATTTGAGGTGAGGGATTCAGAGACGTTGATACATGCATTTCTAACTTCTTGTCTTGATTATTGCAAATCTTTGTGTTGGCATACCTGCCACTAAACTCAGAAGGCTTCAACGTGTTCAGAACACAGCTGCCAGGCTGCTCATACTCTTAGTTCTTAGCACATTATTCCAGTGCTAAGGGGTCCTTACATTGATTACCTACGAGCTACCGATTTGATTTTAAAGTTTGAGATCAGAAAATGCAGAACCTTTAATTGTTCCAAAAAATCATCTTAAAACTTTTTGCTGTTGTGCTCCTCTGTTGTGGAACTCTATCCTGATTACAATTAGGCGGGCTGAAACAGTGGATTCTTTTAAATCTAACTGGAAACATACTTTTTTTTTTTTAAATGTGCTTTTAAATAATTGGTTATAACTGGAGTGTATTGTATACATGATCTATTTTATTTTGTTTTTAACTTTATACAGCGCACTGGGATGCCTTTGGCGTAAAGGGTGCTATATAAAAATATATCTAATAATTGTCTTGTATCTTATAATGGTCAAAAGATCAAAGCAAAGTATGATAGCATATTATTGATATTCTTATCTCAGTTTTAATGAAAATGTGGGTTACCATTATCTTGCACTAAGCCCTTCATATATCTACAGAAACATATATTTGACTGTCACTGTGAAACTTATAGGCAAAAAGTTATTGAGAGTATCAGAATCTGGGGTTATATGAAGTTTCCTGACCTTTCATCTGTAGATACTGTGACACTATCAGAATTGAAAAGGGCTTGTTGTGCCTGTCTAGTGCAATCTTCAGGGGTTCTGGACACAAAAGCAAGTACCAGGTTTGGTTCAGGAACAAAGAAAGCTCTTGATTTTATTTAAAATACTTAAACAAATAAAAGACTGGCTCGAGAGCCATAAATGATAAATATGCCAAGCAAGCTTCTCGCTCAAATAAACTTACGCCACACAGACTTTCACTTCTCACATTCTCCACACTCTACTCAAACAAACTTTTTTGCTTTCATACCATGCAGCCAGGGGTTGACTGACAATTATTCAATCACCACCTGGCCACATTCCACACTTTTCTCACATTCATTTATACAATTGTAATTAAACAATCAATCAATCACTCCCATATTTACACAATCACACAATGACATCACCATGTGCTGTGCAAATGGTGGCCATCTTGGTTACAGGTTGTCCCTTCACCAAGATGTCCGCCAGCCAACAAACTCACACAAACACACATGTGCACCCCCATGTGCAGAGACTATGCTCTGTCACGGTACACACTTAAACGTGACCTGCATTTTTATTTATATCTAGAAAATTGTGCGTACTTGTGATGAAACTTGGTATGGGCATTCATTAGAACAAGTTATTAAGAGTAAATGGGTCTGGGGTTATATGAACTCCTGTCCTTCCAATTTTACCTATATCTAGAAAACTTTAATAGTAAGCATTATTTACCTTAAGGTACAGTATAAGTGTATCAGAATCTGGGTTATATGGAAGTGCTTTGTCCATCTACATTTGCCACACTTTTGTTTTTACATACATCTGCATGAGGACACTGTTTAGCATGTATGATCATATTGGTCAACAAACACACATTATTGATTGAAATATGGAAAATTAACATTGCATAGGAAACATAAATCAAGCATAAGGTGACATGCATCTTAATACTGAATGACAATGTTTCAAAAACATGTAGTGAATGTATTACTTTAATTGCTTTTCACATTTGTACTGTACATGTAAAAAAATATATTTTAACAAGGGGATGTTTGGCCTAAATATGGGAAAAGTACAACTATCCTAAGTATCATCTCAAATTCTTTGAGTCTCAATTATGTATGATTTTATTGTAAATAACCAAAATATGAGAAAGAACAACTAACTGTGTGGCAATTAATGTGTTTAAACAACGATAATCATGGTTATTGTGATCATTTTAGCCTATAATTGATCACTGAAAATGTCACTATCATCTAAAGCGCTATAGGAGGGTAGAGTTAAAATTAACACTTGATTTTGTACTGCTTTTATAGCTCCCTTTTATATAAATTTTACATCCCTGGTCAATCCTGCTGTGAAATCAAATTAATAACATTTAAAATCAATAAATACATACCTACACAAGACTCTAAACTCATTTTCTAATTCCACAGTGTGCTGTAAATGTGACTCATGTAATGACAGCCTGGGCTTCTATGTAATACATTTAGATGAGCAGTAATTATAAACCCTAGTCATACTGGTGAAGCCTTCTAATAACCATGTATCACATTCACATATCATGCGATTGAAGAAATAATGAATACCTTTGCTGTGCTATCAGCTGAATATGTAGTTTGTTCTAACATTCTACCAATCAGAACCTCTTGTCGCTGGCAGCCCCATATTTAAATATTACAACACCCAAAAGATCCCCCCTCGTTGGCATTAACAGGGGCACACAATCTGCATAGAACCCTCCCGCTGCTCCCCAGCAGCACAAGTGAACAAGGAACTGTATGTCAGTGCCATATACATCCCTTGCCACCGTATAATTAACACTGCAGCCATCAGAATCAGTAGAGCAAGATGTAACATTGAATAACTGAACCAATCAGGCTTTAGTTATGTGAAAAATGTGCTCACTGTGAGCTGCATGCACAGTATGTGGAATAACCTGCGTAGAAAATTGATCCTGCAATTTTTTATGAAATCTGGGCACACTGTTTTGAAGAGTTTGCCTTCATGGATGTTAAGGAAATAATTGGGTTGATTGAGTCATATTTAAGTCTACGTTACAGCTCCAATTTATTAATTTAATAATTCCAGTTGATTAAAAGATCTTTGAGCGTGAATGTAGGTTTGATTAAACCTGGGGAGGCCAAAGTTGACCTGAAGTAGTTAATTATCTCATATTCCTGTTAAACCTGGGGTGGAATAGCTTCTCAGGACTGTGATTGGACAATCAGAGCAATCTGAGAGTTTGAAATGGCTTGGACTTCAGTGAATAATTTAGGAGATAAACTTGGAGAGTTTGTTTGGATTAATCCCAGCACATCCTGTTTAAATTAAAATCTAAATACATTGTAGGGTTGTTTCTGTTGCTGTGGTGTGTCCCCCTATGGCAATGAGGTTGATTAAACTAGCAGCAAAAAACAGGGAAATAACATTGGTCATATTTTCATTGAATCAAACAATCCCAATGTAGAGTTTTTAATCTTCACTATTCATTTTACTTGATTAATCAAAGTAAGCAATTGTCTAATTAATCACATTTATTATACACTCCACATTATATGGAGTTGTAGTAATATTCACTATTTTTTTTTACATCAAGCTCTGAAATACATAGTCAAAGACTGTAGGTTCAGTAAATTCAATCATCTTTTTAAGTGACGTAAAGTGATTGTAGCTTACAAACTAATTCCATAAATCTTACCTGTTGTGCACATCCATTCTTACAGAGGTCTCAAATGTTTCTTTTTGAAAAAAACATGTGTTATAGCAAACACATACATATTATTTTAAATTTTATTTTAAAACATGACACCTGGTACTACACTGGTGTTGCACTTTCTTGGTTATTTTACTTGGATAGTAGTCCTCACTTTTTTCAACGCCTTCTTTCTTGTCACTAACCAACAGCTGTTTCCCCTGTGGACAGACATGTTTAGTAGCCAATAAGATGCTTGACCCAAAGACACTGACCAAGAGATTGGGAGCGTTACAGACTTCCTGTAAGGGAAGGCAAGCAAACTGAGCACTTTTGTTGTACACACTTTAGTACTTGATGTCATGTTTTAAAATGAAAATACATGTTTGAGAGATCATGTTTCATTTGAAACTGCACATTTGAGATCTATACCGTCAATGGAATTACATGACTGGTAAGATCTATGAAAGTATTCCATAAGCTACCATCACTTTAATGATTTTTATTATATAGAAGGCTGTGTGGTCCGCTGGTTAAAGCGAAGGGCTTGTAACCAGGAGGTTCTAGTTCATCACTTACTGACTCATACTTAACCTCCTTGTGCAACGTCTTTCTGGTGAGACATTGTTGTAAGTGACTCTGCAGCTGATACATAGTTCACACACCCTAGTCCCTGTAAGTGCCTTGAATAAAGGCGTCTGCTAAATAAACAAATAATAATTGTCTGTCACTCAGGCTGATACGATTAAACTTGAGTCTCAGTCAGTCATCAATGCTATCGCCATATCATCCATCTTATTGATCTGTGTATGTGTTGAATAATACTGCAGCACTGAAAATCACTGCAGAGCAAAGCTTCCTTATTACATTTAGCACAAAATGAGGCAGACTTCATTTGACTTTCATTTTCATTTTCAAAGGAAATTGTCTGTGTCTCTCTACTGCTTGTCAACAGCACTGGGAATACCTTCAAATTATCGTTTGCTTCTATAAGGCTTAAGTTCTTTTTATTCAATGTTATCTTTGCATCACCTAATAGGAAAAAAAAACAACTTTCATACAGTGAAAAAAAACAAAAAACATTTGGATGGGTTGGGAAACAGCGGTTTCTGACAAAATAGAACAAATGGCACTATACTGTATTTTCAATTAAGTAAACATTTGGGGAAACATTTCTGAGCACAACGTGATGATTCCTCCTAACAAGTCAGAAAATGGAGGAAAGCTTTAAATTACAGTGCTTACCCGTATGATAATATGTCATAGAAATGTCCTTCATTCATATCAATACAATTTAGCATTTTAGCAGATGTTGAAACCAACCTGTCTTTAGCAAAAGCATGCACAAGAATATGATGAGTTAGTTACAAGCTCAAACATTTTTTCCAATTGACCAAATGCAAAATGTTTCTGGAGACATGTTTCTCAAAGCAGAAACCAGGGGTGCGGTACAAATCACATAGCGGCTGCAGCAGCTGCAAGCTGCTACCTCACAACTGCAAATCAGCTACCATATGCCGAGAGACAGTTAAAGAGTTGACTGTGCCCTATTCACAGTGGTGATTGTGAACTAAGTGAATTATATGCAGATGTTTTTTTGTGATTGATTTAGGTATTGTGAATAGGGTGTAGCTTATCTAGCCAAAAACATGTTGCAGTTTCCAAAACACAATCTGAAAACTTGTCATAGCAAAAGGATACGGTATATTTCATCATGGTGTATGCACAGAATGGTGACCTTTGCGACCTTTTAACATAATAATTCCATCAACAGCATCTTCAACTTTGCTTTCACAAGCTAGTGAGCAATTTAAACACTACCCTTTGCTGTGTATTGACTTAGACACAGATGTACATTGACGAGGTAGCTACTCATATCTGATGCATACGCTCTTTCATTTACAACGCGCTCAAAAATCTTAAAACAAAATAAATGTGAACATCAGTCATAGTAAAAATGTACTACTTACATTGTTTTTGTATTCTGAAAGTCTAAAATGACACAAAATAGTGTCACACAATAATAAAGTGATTTTAAAAAAGAGTAACAATGTATTTTATTATCCAGGGACATCAGATATGTGATGTTGTGTAAGGCAGGGCTTCACAAGTTTTTGTTACCTGAGGCCCACCTGTTCAGCTGCATTAGGCACTGAGGCCCACTATTAGCATTGCTTGAGAAAATGTCAAATTAAAAACATTTTTTATGTTTAAACCTGTAACATTATAAATAAACCTAGACCTTTTTCATTTAAATAAATATTGTGAATGCGCACAATACAGGGGGAAAACGAGAGCCTTGCAGAAGTTACTTTTTTCGCCACTATTCTGTACAACCAAATACAACTTCCAAAATCACATTCAGTTGGCTTGCAACATCCCCCCCCCACCCAAAAAATAAAATAATAGCAGCGTGCAGCTGTGCCACTTAACAAAACAGAAAAATTAAGAAAATAAATCTATCTGCAGCGAAATTTGAATCAGTCAAAAAACTTTATTATTATTACAACAAAACATATTATAATGATCTCGGTTCCCGCAGGCAGGCGCATCACACAGGACGAGGCAATCCACACACAGGCAGGAGGGTGCAAACCTGGGACCTCTCGCACTAAAGCATAGCACCAATGCCTCTGTACTAAAGAGCCAGGCAATCCACATACAGACAAAATAAGCAACGTTTATTGAACAACAATAGCGAGAACAACAAAAGAACAAAACAGTTTCATACACTACAAACTAATAATCTTGATAAGAGCAAGCCTGCATAAACTGATGTAATCAATGTAATATGCATAATAGTTTTTAAAGCATTACTTGCCCTCTTACACAAAATAATCCACAGCTCCACGTGTGTTACTGTATTTTTTTACCCTTTCTAGAAGTCGATCAATGGATGTATCGGCTTTTTGGAGAACGATATATTGATAGTGAAAAATTAGGCATCGCCTAGCTGGATGTTTCCTTTTTTCCTCAGAAACAAAGATTTTAAAAGACATTAATCTGAATAGCTGAATAGACTCTGTAGCTTGTTTAACCTTGGGGAAAGCATTGATAAACTGCAAAATTACCATCCAAGACAACTGTTCAAAATAACTGTGGCAAACTTTATAGATAAGTTAAAATGATACTTAACCTCTAGTGCAAGCCTTTACAATAACAAATTCCATCCATCTGCTGGTTGGGTTTTGCAAGGGTTTTCTCTTTTAGTATATGATCGGAAATCAAGGTTGCAGATTACATGAGCCAGTGATTATTTTGTCATTATAATTTCAAAATAACATCAGAATAACATACTGTGATTACCTTTATTCTGTACAAGTTGACTGCAGTATGCAAACTACAAGCATAGCAAAGTGTAGTATAGCACACTGAAAAGTACCATGAGAAAGAGTAAATGCACAACCTAATAATAAGCAAAGCTTGCTAAACTACTGTGGAGATTTGATTTAGTATTTTAATTTAAATTGATTTATACAATTGAACGACAGGTTCCCTTTAAGCAGCTATTTGGCTACAAAGCAGACGTTTGCAGTTGAGAGAGCTTGACTTGACCAAAGGCTTGCACTTTGCACCTGCCCCCAGTCTATCGCTCTGGGCATTAAATCAAGCGGCCAACACCTGATATACTGTGGCCACTGCAGTCGTTTAAAAGCATGCTATATGGAAGCATTAGACACTGTTTGAAGAGCCTACCTTTATCCTGTCCATGCAGGCTTCCATCTTGAGCTGCTCCACCGATTTCCTGGCTTGGGATATACTGGCTGTGCTGTTGTTAGTCATGCCGTCCTTCATAGTGTCTTCCTAAAACAAGTACAAGTAATTTGGTTACAAATTTTAGGTAGAAGGCAATTTGTGGGTCAAAATACAGTACATATATTTCAATTCTTTAATGCTAATTATATTCCCATATGTAATTCCCTTTCAATTGAATGACAACCATTACCGAATGGGAAAGAGCCCTCTCTGACCGTCAATCACTGAGCATATATAAAAAAAGCTGCCCTATCAGGGCCCTGCTATTAGAGGGAAGTCCCTCCCACCTCCTGTTGAAGATGGACGTCCAACAGTAACATATCACCATTTTCTCTCTCACTCCACTGAGACAGGTCATAGATTGTGATTGCTTTCTTGTACCGAATTTGGCTGATTTGTTTGGTTTTTACCGACAAATTTATTGGATCCACTGTAAACTCATGCTCTCCAGCGTTGTTATGAGTGTTCTCGCCTAATTCTAGCGTCAGTTTACTGACTAGAGCTGGTTTTGACCCCTCTTGAGGGAATGGCGAGCGGCCATTACTCTTTTTTACAACACAAGGCCTCGTGTAGTTGATATACCGTGTGGGGAGCAGTTGTGGTGCTGTAAGGAGACTCCGCGGGCACGTAACGTCGTCCTCTACGCTGATTTAATTGGACACGGCGACCAAAAACAAAAAACAAAACAAACAAAAAAAAAGTTGGGCCTAGCGCACCTCTCAAGCCTCAGGCTTTCCTAGCGCGGCTGCGCTTGCCCTTGGCGACCACGTCGACTGAATCGGCTGCATACCCCGGCATCGACTGCGGTTTCCCGCCAACTTGCGAGGTTGAGAAAAACAGTGCCTACCCGGCCCCGATTGACTCGGCACTGGTGTAAACATCTTCGCCGCCACCGACTGTGCCTACTATCGGCACCGACCTTGGAACAGGTCCACTCGGCACCGACTGTTTGGCACTGACAGCGCTTTCCTCGACGCCGATCCCGGCACCAATTAACTCTGCACTTTGGAGCCGTCTACAGCCCGGCACCAACCACACTACACATCGGCACCAACCTAGGCGTCGATTGACTCGGCACCGACCACTTTGCACTGACTGTGCTCTTCTCAACACCGATTCCGGCACCGACTGATTCGGCACTGGTAAATTGCTTGGAAGCGTCTACAGCCCGGCACCAACCGCGCTACTATTGACACAGAGCGCATTAGCTTTGCCTATGAAGCCATGTCAGTCCAGTTGACTGGGTCCTCCGCTGGGTTCCACCAGTGTGACCGTTCGCGGCGAAGCTGCCCAGGCAGGACGAGCACCGGTCCTGCTCCAGATGCCTACGGCCAGAACATGCGGCCAAAGCACTGGCAGGTGAGCTTACTAAAATCACTTAGTAAGAAAGCTGCCATTATTATACAAAGAGCATGCTTCAATAATGCTACTTTTTCTAAATTCCGCCCATCTTTTCCAACACTCACCTTGTTTCTCTGCATGCAGAGGAGATGCAGCATCCCATCATTTCAGGGTTTGTTGGGATTTTCTAGTCTTACCAGGAATGAAGTATAAAACTCAGCAGATCAAACAGATGTTTATGCAGTGTTTACTCTGAACTTAAGGGCTACATATAGCACTGAAGGAATAATGCAGTAAACATCTGGCAGCTTGTATCAGACAGTAGCTACAACTCCATAACATGTTTACCACCCAGCACTGACAATTCACCAACACCAGTTGCCAACTCTGAAGATTTGAAATAAACAATTTAATTTAAAAAATATATGAAAACTAACAACAAAATCAGTAAAGTTACTCCGAATTAACATTATAACATCAAATAGCGAATGCAGAAATGAATTTAAAGCTTCTATTCATTCTGTGTTCTGTATATGGTAAGCAGTCTTGCGTACTGCTATATTTGATGTGTAGAAAGTGCCTGTCCACAATAGCAGGCATATTTTAACCACTCTATGTAGCAAGTACAGTAGTACAGATTTTAAACAATCAAAAACTGCCCAACAAGGGTTTAAATCCCGCCGCACACAGCCTGACTCAAGCCGTCCGGACTCATTTGAGTTTGGATTCTGCAATCAGTTGTGCTCAGTTTTGGTTTGACGTCACAATTGAGTTTTTCCCGACTGGGTGTCGCACACTGCTAAGGCTGAATTACTGACCACAACTAGATCCTAGTGATTACTATGTATGCAAATTGTATTAATATTGCCCTGTACACATTTTTTTATTAACTCAGCCCAACATAGCGACCCTCACATCATGCATGTAATCGTATGCTGACTAGATGGCGGAGACAGTGCCGCAAGGCAACCAAAAAAAAAGCGCTTAGCCTATTAATTTAGCTAATGGCCATTTACACCGTGCAAACATTTCAGGCAGTGTTTGACTTTTTGTATAGTTCTACTACACTTTAGCCTGTGGTAAACAAAATCCAGCCTGTTGATTATCTTTTTTTTCTCAGCGTGTGGATCTAGGGGCTTGTGATTTGTGACTTATTGGAGATCGAAGCAATAGCCCGCCCTCTTGTATGACAAGTCACATGACAAGCCACGTCACTTAAACCTGCTTCACCATTGGTTGACACCCTTATGACTAATCGGTCTCAGTCAGTCTTGGTCGGCAACCGCCTCACACAGACAGACTGATCATGCCTGAACGAAACTGTGACTGAAAAAGATTCAACATGTTCAATCTTCAAATCTGAAGACATCCCGACCGAAATCTGCATAATCCTGGTTTTAAGGGAACACACACTGCTACCATTCATCCAGACTGTGTATGGCCAGTTGAGATGAGATGAGTCGGGATGTCTTGAGTCGGGCTGTGTTCGGCAGTCTTTACGAAATAAAATGCTGTGCAGCTTGAGATTTGATCCTGTACACTATTTCAACACCTGGATGCAGAGAACACTTGCTTGTGTAGTTTCAGCATCACTGCATGCCATAGTGGAAAAGCACATTGGTTTGTGACAGCCTGCTATCTGAAAGATGAGAAACTTAATAGAGAGCTTCAAATTACCTGCAAGAACCTGCCCAGTAAACAGACTTGCACTGTCACAGTGATATACTGTAAGTACATAAAGACAGTCAGCCAAGAATATTTCCAGAATCTGATTCTCAATAACTTGAGCTATAGAATGTCCTAACATGGGATACAATGTCCAGATAAAAACAACATGGACATACACAAGTGTGGGTGATACAATCAATGTCCAGACAGCACCTTTGGTTAAAAAACGGTCTGTGTTTATTCAAAATAGTAAATAATAAAGCCACCCCAATGATGGTATCAGGGGGGTTCACAGTGGGTTTACAGTCCCAAACAAAATATTTACAAACACGTTATTATCCCAGTGCACGAAACTGTGCTCTCCAAACCCAGGATGGTGGTGCGTGTCTGTGCTGTGCTGTAAGGGTCGAGCTCAGTGGTGTGGGCTGGCTCAGTGGATGCAGCTCCCTTTCATGCGTCCTCTCCAAACACAAAACATATACAACAAACACAGCGATCCAGCGCATTGGTAACTCCAGCGTTAAGGGCCGACTCACGTAGCTGCGTCACCTTTGTACTGCTACACTCCTGTCTGTGATAAGCCCGGCAAGACGGTCTATCCAATCCATTGCCTGCCCTGCATCTGATCACAATGGATTTGTTTAGCAAACTTGCAGTTACATGCTTCCTCCAAAATGGCCGACTTCTGGTTTCCACCTACCACCGAGTCGCCCTGTCTATGGGAAACCATACCACCAACTCGACCAGCGCGCTTTCTGATCGGGAGGGGGATTCACAGTACAGATTCCTTCTCTCTCTGTCACAAACTAACATTAGCACATGATCTGAAAATGAAACTATGAGCAGTTTTTGTCAGCTGTGCAATGTAATCCATTTCTACACATTTGAAGTGGTCATGGTTCATGCTAAAAATGGGTGCTTGCTTGACTGGTTGATTTCACATGGGATTTGATCTGAACTGAACCTAAACAACTTTAAAAAAATGTTGAGTGAGTTGCTGTACTTTGCGCAACAGCACTTGTGCCACGGATATGGATACTCATGAGTCACATGCAAATGAATACAAGAAGCTGTCAAAACAAAACAAATTAAACAACGGCAGCTGCGGCCATGGAAATCGCTATTGAAATTACCATGGAAATACATTTTTCCTGGTTTTAAAATTTAAAAGAGTGCTGTAAAGAGGGGATTTGTATTGAATGGTGTTTATCTGATGATAATGGAGCATGGAACAAGATGGAACATTTGGCCTCAAACCCTCTTGGTTGGAGGGGTCAATGCCTGGCCTTTTGGACTACATGATAGACCCCCTGAGGTTTACAATGGGGTAACTGAAGAAAGGTGGAGGGAAGTGAATCGATTGACTGGTATTGGGGTAAGTTGTCAATTCACTTTTTAAGGTTGACTGATTGGTGAAATAATGTTTGTGTCGGAAAGGGTATTCCTTCCAGGACATATCTTATTAGGAGCTATACTGCAGTAAGGTTTTGTATTCGTTCACATTTTTGCTGTAATGATTCTACTCCATTCTGCTTTTAAAGGAATTGGCACTAGAGGCTAATCTTTGACATGTTCTTGCCTTCTAAGAACACAGCAAATCTTCAAACGGCACCTGGGCGTTAGCTTAGCTTTTGATTTTTGAAACACAGAAATACAAGATGAGTGAAAAAAAAGTTTTGTTTTTTTTCTGGAAAACATACCGATTGTATTGGGGAATGGTTCAGTAATTGAACCCTTCTGCCAATATATACTCTTTCCTTAAACCTTTTGTTTGTAAACTTCCCTCTTATCTATCTGATACATGAGATGTTTTAAACTGTACTAATAACCTTAAAGTTGATCCCATATGTATTCTTGCCTCGATCGATGTAATGAGTCTGTACACAGATTAAAGGTACTACAATGGGGCGTCTTTCGCATCCAATTATGCAAACCTGTATGTGGGATATTGGGAAGAGAGATATATCCAAAGTGAGAATAATACTGTTTTACCTTACATTCAGTTATGGCAACATCACATTGATGACATATTATTCATTTGGTCAGGTACTAAAGTACAACTTCAGCAATTTGTCAATTACACCAACTCTGTGAATATCAACTTACAATTCAAATGTGAATGAGACCTACAACAAATATACTTTCTAGACTTTATAAAGATGAAACTAGCACACTGCAAACTAGTGTGTTTATGAAAATAACTGATCATAACTCTTTATTACTTGCTAAAAGTCAACACCCACGTCGCCTGATTAAAAACATACCAATGGGACAGTTCTTACGCATTAGAAGGAACTGCAGCACAGAATCTCAATTTAATTCGAAATCAGAAGAAATGCTTTGTAAATTTAAAGCTAGAGGGTATGACAATCGCAGTTTAAAGTTAGCGATTCAAAAAGATAAAGATACAGAATGGAATTCTATTCTTAGAAAGAAAACAAAGATTAAAGGTGACCAAACAATTTGCTTTTCCACTGAGTTTAATTATTTATTGAATAATGTTAGGGGGATCATTTTAAAACACTGGAACATTTTGAAGAGCGATCTTTCCCTTAAGGAGATTATACAGGACAGTCCAACACATATTGCATTCAAATGTGTCAGCAATATTAGAGATCTATCAGTCCATTCATTTAGCCCTAAAATTGACCAAACTAAATCGTGGTTGTCAGCCCCTCGTGATGATGATTTTAAGTGCGGACATTGCATTCATTGTTCCAATACAACTAACACTAAGTATTTTGTTCACCCCAGATCTGGCAGAAAAATAAAAATTAAAGGTTTTATTAACTGTAATACCACTGGTGTAATTTATGTGCTAACATGTCCGTGTGGACAGGTATATGTGGGCCAAACAAAAAGACCTCAAAAATTACGTATTACTGAACATAAAGCGACAATTAGAAATAATAACCAAGATTGCAAAACTTTATAGGAAAGCTGGACATGGAATCTCTACACATTCACTAATATTTGTGGGCGTGGAGAGGGTCACTGTCCCTACTCGGGGTGGCAATCTAGTTGACCTCCTTCTGCGACGAGAGGCACACTGGATACTTGCACCACAAGCGCTAGAACCATTTGGACTTAAAGAGGAGTTGAATTTGTGTCCCCTAATTTAAATCGCAATGACTGTACTGTATGCTATGTGCTATTTGATGGATCATACTAACAGAAAGACATGGGAATGTAACAATTCTGTTGTTTGTCATCTGGGTAATGTGCTGAATGATTGCTGTTCCTGTATTATGTTTATCGTGGTTTTAAATATGTTAAAATAAAGACTAGGGGCTTTGGACGTAATCGAAATGGAGCTGCTGTCTTAAATTCTCCTTTGATGGGATTTCTCACTTCTCTCTCTCTCTCTCTCTCTCTCTCTATATATATATATATATATATATATATATATATATATATATATATATATATATATATATATATAGAGAGAGAGAGAGAGAGAGAGAGAGAGAGAGAGAGAGAGAGAGATTACTATACATATTAATATATATATATATATATATATATATATATATATATATATATATATATATATATATATATATATATATATATATATATATATGAGTAAGCAATAAGACCTGACACAGAGGGCATTACCAGACATTATAAATTGGTTGGGTAATAGGGCCTGAGACAATAATGCCTGGTAATGCCCCATGTGGACGGTCTTATTGCTTTTACATTTTAATGTTACAGCACAATTAAATCTAATTTTTAAATTTATTTAAACTGCATTTATTTCGTTTTTTGTTTTTAATGTATCCTTCCACATAAGCCCTCCAAAATGAACATTCTACAAAATATAGTGTTCCATTATAACAATGTTACCTATGAGCTTCTTCATCTATTACTGGAGAAATATATAATGACATGTTCAAAGAATCCGACAGCTTTCTGTCTTTATCCACAAATCGGACTAGATCCAAACAATGTGAGCAATAAATCATATCTGGTATTCTTGCAGGTCATGGGTGAAAACATCAAATATCATAATGGCAACCATTTGTTTTAAAAGCATTGTTTTTACAGAGAAATCTCATAGGTAATGGAGGATTATATTTTGTAGAATGGGACTTTGTCTCGGGCCCCATTACCCAAATGGTCCATAATGCCTAGTAATGCCCTCTGTGTCAGGTCTTATTGCTTACACACACACACACACACACACACACACACACACATATATAAAAAATACCCAGGTACCCAGATCTTTTTCGGGTAATGATTCAAAAAAATTAAATCACATATATTCATGTTTTAAGTGCATGACACATATTTAAATACTATATAGTGCACATGCATTGAGTCCCTTTCAGATCTGTAGACTTGTGTAACCTTTTTCAGTACTGGAAACATCAAAATAATAACAATAACAATAAAAAATAAAAATCTCTGTTTAAATACAGTTATTAATGTTAAATGCACATCATGCTGCAGGATTCTTTGTGACATATATTGGCCATATTCCACTGCTGTTGTTGTTAACATGGCTGTTATTGCTCAGGTTTAAAACTAATGCAGTAGTACAGCACCACTATTACGTTATGGACTGTCGCAGTAGCTACTGTAAATTGAGCCAGCTGGGTTTTGAGGGCAGTCGCAAAACAGACATGTGAGTCTGTTTGGTTGTACAATAAAGTGCTGTTCCTGATCACTAAATTCTGTCTTGTGAATACATAACAATGGCATCCAAGCAAAGCATTGGTTGAAATTTCCTTACCAAGCAGGAGAAAGTGGAATTTGCAAATTCTACCAAGGAAATATTTCATTCATAGGAGGAAACACACTTACTTAATTTGCGCCACATTATTTTATTTTAACTTAATTTATTTGCTTATTTATTTTTAAATAAAGGGTACTTATTTGATCTTTTTGGTAAGAAACTATATCAGCTGCTCGCTGCCCCGCACAAACTCCCAACAGCATACCACTGGCAAGTTTCATAAAGGAAAAAAAAAAAGGTTTAATATAATTGCAATGGTTTGTATGCATTTACCTTGGTTGTTGACCCTGTCTTTTCTTATCTTCCCAAATTAGTCAACAGCTAGCCTAATACTTGCTAACTTGAGTTCAGTGGCTTGAAGTACAGGGTGTAACCAATTATAGGTATGTATAGCTAAAAGCAGTTGGTTGTTCGTTAGTTAGCAGTACATGAGAAGAGGGTGTTAATGACTGATCTGAATTTGAGGTGTATGATTTTATTCCAGACTACATTTCCAACCATTTTACAAATAGGCAAGTCTCACAATCCAATCTGTTCAATGTTCATGCTTATCAATGATTAATTGGGGAAAAGGTACATTTCAATGCTTCTGAATGTAAAGATGTGTCTGCTTTGTGAGGTGCACCCCCATTCTAATACATTTGTCACAATTTGGAAAACATCCAGGCAAATTTACCAGGCCTAAAAAGGTTTTTTGGGTTTTTTTTCAAACCCCAAAACACTTAGTCACAGACAAAATATTGGCATCCTACACTTACTATAAGATAATTCAAGAAAGCATGTTAAATACAAGCATTTAGTTAACATTAGCCACTAATCAATATGACAAAGACCAAAATACACAATTTCTGGTAGTTTAACAAACAATCTTTATAAAAAACAAAAGCACTTCAGCAATTTCAAATATTTGTCCATAACCATGAAGTATTGGCACCTTTACATTAAAAGCCTCTAAAAAAAAGAATAGAACTAATTTAAAAACAAATTCATTGATTGAAAACCATTACACAGTAACACAGCTGCATTATTGTCAATAGCCAGAAAATGTGGTAATTACTTCCAACATTTGTTGAAGAACATTTTGCCTACAATGCAGATGATGTCAAGGCGAAGGAGTTGGATTCACATTTGAAAAAAGCACTCTTAGCAAACTACAATAAAGGAAATGGCTACAGAACAGCATCAAATAAATATGGAATACCAAAATCCACAATCGCAGCAATAATCACCACAGAACAAATTTTACTGAAATGCTTAAAGAAGAGGATGTCCAAAGAAAATTATGGGTAAAACAGGTAGAGGAATCGTCCAGGCAGCTAGAAAAATCCAAGATTAACAACCAAGGACTTAATGAAAGATTCAGACATAACAGTGCATGAAAGAACTGTACAAAGGCACCTCAGCACAGAGCTGTATGCAGGTAGACCTCGCTTTTTTGATAAACATAATTTGTTAAATTCTTAGAAATTGTGCATTTTGCTTTTTGTTTTATTAAACAGTGGTTAAAGTTTACACTGCTTGTCCTTAGTCTGTTACCTTGAATTATGGGATAATACGCTTAGGGTGCTATACTTTTGCCTCTGTCTAAGTGTTGCCTGTGTCAACACTACATACACGATCAGCTTTCCTCAGAATTAAGGCGTTCCCCATAAATAACTACTGTAGTATCTCCAGACTAGGAAGGGTACGTTCCTTGTTTCGTTTGTTTATTATATAGTATAGGTAAACAGCTATTTTACCTGGCACTGACAGCTCTATCATTTACAAAAAAAAATAAATAAAAAAAAATAATAAAAAAAAAAAAAAGTTAAAACTGGTATGGTATTATACTATGAATAAATAAAACCGTACTGGTTCCACAAAAGATGACATAAACCCATTCATTCTTTTGGTTTGTTCAAGCTGGTATATGGTCGCTGTCTCAAACTCAAGCAAGACATGCACTCCCCCACTTGGACCTTCTGTATGAGTTTTTAATTGATAAAATTTTTCTTAAAAACACTCTGTACATCTTCGTGCCCGGACCATGCCTGTCTCAATAATTCAATCATTCACAAACACATGCAAAAATGTTTTGATATCAACTGAAATTGGTTCAATCCTTAAAACTTTACAACCTAACAATGTGAAACTACTATCCTATATAATTATTATTACAAAGCTGTTAACATTTTCTGACAAGCATTTTACATGTTGGAATTTCATGTAAACGGGTAAAACTACAGCTCGCCAGGCAAGCTGTTCTAAGATATATTTTTTTCCTGGACACTTGCTTCAAATTTTTATGCCAGAGGGAAAACAGAGTAACATTTATTTCATTCGACTGCTTTTATATCAAATGGTACTGCCCTGTGTTTATTTTGGCAATACAGTGTACAAGTTAAGTTATATTATTATTATTATTATTATTATTATTATTATTATTATTATGTGCAATAGGTAATGCATTTTATGTCTTGAAATTTTTCTAATTTAAACAGATGTCATACACTTATTTACTTTTCTTCAGAACGGATGGAATTAACATGTCGCCCTTTAGGTTATGTACAGCGGTGAACCCTAAAGTCGATGTCACTGGTCATGTTTCAGTAGTTATTATTCAGTATTACAACGACAATAATAATAATAATAATAATAATAATAATAATCTCACATTCAGCTATAACAGTAAAACCCCAGCAGTGAACCAGACTCGACCCATTAGCAGTTTTAGCAGAACTAATAACGGTCAGATAGGTTCTTTAGCTTCATCCCTCTAGGTGCGTTAAAGCTGTTTTCCTAATCACAATGAGAACACGCAGCTTCTCTTTTAATTTTATAGATCCTTTGAGGACCTGAACCCAACCTTATTCAGCTGTGCAGGACCTGGCGAGATGATGGTAAATGCAGTTGGGGAAGACCTTCTCTCTCTAGGACGAGGGGAATATGAGCATGGAGGGGTGTCTTGATTAATAAGAAACTCAGGACTGAAAACGGCGGTTGCCGGTGTGATTTGAGAACAAGCTCTGTGGATTCAGAATTCGCCCCTGAACATTTTCATGCCGTCGCTGTCAGAAATGGTTGTGCTTTGCCTTGGCTCACGAAAACGGTCGTCCTTTGTTCCCCCACCCTGTACAGCAGCTGGAAAAAACCCCCCCAAAAAAACACATCCACTGCATTTCCATAGTGTCTCGCTCAACTGCCCCTCATTGCAGCAGAGCAAGCTGTCTGGGGACGTAAAAGGCTTCCCTGCTTAATTTTACATCACAGTTTACATCATTGTGTCTCCCAGTTGGGCCATACTGAGTGAAAGTGTATCGCAGTTTTATTTAAAATGTCAGACAAGATTGGGGCTTTTCTTTAAAGATGCATCTTTGCAAATATGTCAGACTGATCAAAAGCATTCTAGTTCAAAGAACTGTATACTGTATACTTTCCCATTTCTGTATAAAAGGGGTGTTTTGGATAATTCTGCACATTCATACAATGTTTTGGTTGGTCAAATGTGTGTTCTTTCCAATAAGATACATACATATTCACAATTATCATATCTTACACAGGTTGTATTGGTGCTTACTCTTAAACGACTCTACCTGAAAAATTGGTTTCCAATTCTTGGTTGCAGCCTTGCTTAATTACTGTAGCTGCTTGTGATTTTGTAATTGATCTAATCAGTAATGTTCTCAGGGCTGTCTCCTACTGTGAACACAGCACTCTTGGTGGCTGAAGGTTGGCTGTTGTTACTACACTATGTCTTATTTGTCTGTAAGGTTTTCCTACAATGACTGATATGCATTCCCCATCTTGTATTTGAATTAGCCTTCTGTTTCTGGTGTGGGTGATAAGACTGTTTCATTTTACATCAGGCTGGATAACTGGTTTCAGACAGCGCTGCTTTTGTGCTGTTTTTCTGTTAAGTTTGCATTTGTAAAAAAAAAAAAAAATATATATATATATATATATATATATATATATATATATATATATATATATATATATATATATATATATATAGATAGAAAAAAACAAATAATTTAGAAAAGCATCCATTAAGAAAGCACCCAGATGAAATACTGCAGAGGGATTGGCAGGCCTAATTTACTGCGTTTTGATCATGCAAATATGATGGCACTTTTCTTTCTTCCAAAGAGGTTAATAATCAAGTAAATAATCTCCATATGCACCACAAGGGCATTCATTGTATTCATATAATCTAAGCAAAAGGGTCAGCAATCTATCTA
This sequence comes from Polyodon spathula, assembly GCF_017654505.1. Lineage (NCBI taxonomy): Eukaryota > Metazoa > Chordata > Actinopteri > Acipenseriformes > Polyodontidae > Polyodon > Polyodon spathula. Next base: position 56,563,416 of record NC_054538.1, on the reverse strand, counting down.
TAAAGAAGCTTTTGGGAGTCCTCGTCCAGCCTGACTTGAACTTCTTATGTAACACTGTACCGACACCAGAATATGGTCAAGACTACAAGAATATAAACATCCAGGCTGCACTATATTGGGCTACATTTTAAGCATCTCTTACATTCTTCATCTTTGATCCTCTTAACAGGTCTTCTCTGCTAGTGTCCTGATAAGTGTCTTTATCCACAAGAATGGTCAGGGACATCATTATAAGCAAAATGTCTCACATAGGATGAAGAATCTCATCCTTATATATACAGCTGTGTTAAGTCATTGTGTATCATACAGCAGTTAAGGTCTGCTCAAACTATTATAGACTTCCAAAACTTGTGGTATTGTATTCTGCCACACACTTTCCTGCATCCATTATGGAAAGCAACACAACTATAAAAATGATGCCTGAAATGCCCCTGGCAAAGCCTACAGATCCCCTTATTGTGTTTTGTAGCTTCTGGCTGTCCTTGCTACCTGCCTTGCTTGTCACCTTGCAGAAGAAGGAGCTAGCATGCCACTTCCTCAAACAGGGCCAATTACTCTAAAAAGAGTAAAAAATACAGCAAAATGTAGGAGAATAAACATACCAAAAAAGCAACCATAATAAAGTCCATACACTAACTGTGCCACACAAGTTTAAAGCAAACTAATGGTTGCAGGGATAGTCAAATAGAGTCATTAGCTGTTTTGCTTACTATACAGTACTTGCTTTTGGTTCCAAAACATAGAAAAATACAAGTTTGAATTATGAACAAACATTGTGTGTACATCATTTGCATTGTACATTCATCCTTACAGTACAGCAGGCAATTCATTCCAGGCTGAGGTCTGTTTTAAGTGCTGGAGAGGGTTAGAAGTTTATTCTGATTTTTCAAACAGTTGAAAAAGGTTTTATGAACAAAAAAAATCCTTAAAAACAGTACTTAACCAGTAAGTAGCAGGGTTCCAAAAAATATAGCTTTATACATCCCCCACATGTTCCTACAACTGTATAAATAATGTGCCTGTAATTGTTCTTTTCATTGTCAACACCCTGGCAACTTTTTACACTTATAACTTTAAAGTCTGTTTTAAAGCTCTTTTCAAAACGGCCACTAGTGCATTGCTAGTGTAAGGATTATTGCCTACATTGCCAAACAGGTAACAGTAATAACGATCCATGATGTGGTACGGAACAGAAAAGCCAGAGCACTTATGTTTGTTTTGTTTTTTGTTTTTTTTGAAATCGCTCTTCCTGCAGTGATTTAGAGGACAGATCTCAAACCCCAGTGCACTACAGCAGTCATTTTGAAAAAAGTTTTGAAACTAACTTTGCGTGTAAAAGGTTGTCAGGATGTTAAAAAGTAAGAGACAAAATTACAGGTACGTTATTTAAACAGTTGTAGCAACACTTGGATGTGTAACGCTATATTTTTCGGAACCCCGCTACTTACTCTTTATAGTTTTGTAAATCGGGCCCTTAAAGTGATAGCACTTTGTCTCAAACAAATTAAAGTACAAGAGCTATAGCCTGGCCCACCCACCTCTGCTCTGGATTGCTCGGTGTAAAAGTGATTCAGCTTCAGGCTTGTGAGAACAGAGGACGCTCACATACTCTCAGAACAACTATAGCCTGGGAGTGTAAATATTTATTACAATTTTAAGAAAATAACTAATTTTTTGTATCAATTAAATTGAGCTTTTTTAAAAAATATATATGCTTGTAAAATTTGGAGATTCTTTAGATTCAGTGCAAAAACAGAAATAAAAAAATAACAGGGAGCAAGACATCACTAACATATTAATACTTACTAGAAGACTTTCCAATTCAACATGTATACTGTACTGAATGGCAGGTTGCAAAGCTGCGCTCCACTTGGCTGTATGACTCACCTTGCACACCACATGGCTGTGCTTTTACCTGGTGAGCCACTTAGGGACTGCAACAATGAGGATTTTACTGAAGGAAAGAAGACACACATGTTCTCACTAATTCAGTTATACATTTTTAATAACATTTCTATCAGTTGTATTTTGTACATACATACGTACAAAATAATAAAAAAAAAGAATGTACCCCCAAGCCCCAGCACTAGGGAGTAAAAACAGCCTTATGAATTTGTAATGAAGACATAATTAGTTTACATATTTCACATCGAAGTATAATTAAGTAAAAAACAAACAAACAAAAAAACTTTCAGATACCTATGGTGACAACATACAAACCCCTCTCACATTTACACAGAGAACAAAAATACTTGCAGCTGATGGTTATTTGGAAAATGTAGGTAATATAATTTTACTTTATGCAAGAAAACAAAGGAAAATGCATGTTTGTACTGCACCTGTTTATGAACAATAATCAAATTGGTTCCAAAGACCAATTCACTGAAACGTTAAATTGTAAACATCAGAGAAAGGGCATTGGTTGCACTGTCACTGTCTTTCCTTCTTTTTATTTTACATTGCACATAACTAGCATTTCACATAAATCACATTGGATGAAAGCACAGCACTGGCTTATATTAATCCATTCACTCTATCCTATAATTATATAGTTATTTATGGTTCGCATATAAATAATAATAATAATAAAAAATCTTCCCTCTGTTTTTGCATAATTGTTTAATATGATACATCTGTGATCTTTTTGTATTGCTCTTTAAAAGCCTGCTCACACAATAGAGCAGAGACAGCATCAAATACCCCCGCTGAGAGCGGAATCAAAGCCTCTAATTTAAAAAGAAAAAAAAAAAAGAGAATACAGATGACCTGGCCTTCTCCAGTTTATTCTGCTTCTACACGTTTGTAAAAAGAGCATGTTTGACACTTTCCATATCAATAACTGGCTCACTACAGAAAATTAACAGCTGGTAGGAAAGACTACAAATATAACACTTTAAACTCTTTGAAATGACTGCAACCAAAGGGGAAAAAAAAGTCTCTTTACAAAAGATTATTATTATTATGTAGCATTGCTATAACCTTTTTTCAAATCTGTTTGGTATCAGAATGTGCTTTAAAAGAACAAATCTGAAAGCAAGAATGGCAAAAAAACAAACTTCTCTTCTACCTAGAGGGTCACATTGGGACTACATACTGTAAAGTATTTTGCAAATGTAGTAAGACCTCTGATTAGTGAGCAGATTATCAGTACAGTAAGCAGTCGTGTTTTTTTATTTTTTGATAGTGCGACTTTGGTTAGGAACTGCTACTAATATTCATGAAGACGGTCCACTACCCTTCTCCGAGTTGCTAGATTATTTGCTACTGCTGACCTGCCAGTTTTCAGAGGGTGTATTTAAGGCTTGCTTTCATGGTACAAGCCCGTCACCTAGCACTTTACAAACTCCCGTTTAATGTCACGTTATGCCAGATCACTCAAACCAGTCCATATATACTTCTCGGATAGTTATAATATAAAGTTATATATTTCACATAAACCCGAAGGAGAGGTTGGTTTGCAGGTGTCTGTATATCTAAATTCAGGGTTCCCCTCAAGAAATACAAGCCTGAGATAAACCAAGGACACCAGAGGCACCTTGAATAGTTTATAATCACTCATCGCATGTTGACTGCTTTTAATGTCATTGGGTATCAACACACATCACAGACATTCTGACAGTCCAGTGAGAACTAATGACACTTCCATGCAGCACACCAGAGAAGAACATTTAGTTAATAATTTATCTTCAATGCTAACATAATATACCATCTAGAAGTAAATGGTTAAACTTGTAGAAAGGGTATGAATACTGTATTCCTGCTTTACCTCCCAGCTGCTGGTTTTAGTTTTAAGTGACCATAAAGAGTAAAAGAAAAAGAAAATCCATGGCTGTCATACAAAGGTTCATTCTTTTTTTTTTTTTTTTTTTTTTACAAGATTTAGGAGGTATTTTTTTTTTTTTTTTTTTTTTTACATATATTTATTTCTGTAACTGACATTCAGTGGGTTCGAGGACGAACATCACACACACACACACACATGTGTAGACTACAGCCAGTCATAAAGCAACAAAGGCATCTAGATACATGTAGAATACAATAACTAAATATAAGCTAACTTTTGCCCGTCGCTCAAGGAGAAACAAAACAATAAACTGTAGGCTGATACACAGTCTCATCCACATATATTTGCCAGGTCCTGTCACCCATTAAATTTCAAATAGAGCGCAAGTTTTTTCTTCTAGCACAAGGTATATGCACTTCCTGGTCTAAAACTCTGCACTGTTTTTGCTGCCCTGAATGTAAACGTAAAAAAAAAAAAAATGCACAGGGGCTATTCAATGCTCAAGCTTAATGCACATAACATCTTTATTTTTTTTTCCTTAAAAGCCAACATTTTATTTAATGCATATTGATGGTCATTCTCCCAAGATAAGTGCTCCAGAGCTGTCTCTGACGGTAGTTTTCCTCTGTCGGTGTCATCAGGCTGCGTAGCTGCTGAGGAATGAGTAGAACATGGGCAGCTTCATCCTCTGCTGGTCCCTGCGGCACCAAGCTATCACTGTTCCCTCACTGTTCGCAGTGTACAGGTGGTGTCCGTCGCAGGAGTAGGTGAGGCTGCAGAGAGGAAATACAACACCACAAAACAACAAGTTAAAAACAATACAAAACAACAAGATAACGACAATACAAAACAACAAGTTAATATTTGCAAAGGCATTAAGGCCATAACGCCCGAGTTTATGCTGGCTGTGTCAGCAATGCCAAAATGTGCGCACCATGAAATGCGCTCCACCACTCATTAGCTGTGTCAAGCCTTAATCGGCAAACTGTAGGTGGGGCTCATTTGTAAATTAAGTCTGTGATATTAAAATTAGATTTATGAAGCGGCAGAACAGCTGTGCCAGCTCTAAAACAGTCCACAAATAAGTCAGAAATTTGGGTCTTATTTGGGTGCAAAGAAAAAGTCAGAAAACATGATAGGAAAGAGCATTATGGCAGCAGTCACACTGTATTTCTTACGATGGAGATTGCAGGCTCCTAACCATCCTGAGCAATCCAGGGAGAGTACTGAGAAGAAGGGACAGTATTTAGGGTCTGCATTACCCTTTTTTAAATGATAGCTTGATACCGGCTATTTCATTATGTACAATTGTTTGTATTCGTCATATAATAAACTTGGTTCATTAAGTTATCCTTTTCATTATGCATATTTGTTTTTATCTGTCATATAATAACAAGACACGTCATCAACACGGGGCATTTCTGCCCTCTAGATGAGCTACTCAGGCTTTAGTGGGTTAAAACCTGTACATTTTACTAAAAACACAGGTTAGCCCATTTTGAAGTGTCATTTCTAGCTCTCCAAATTATCTACCTATTGTTCAATTGACGAAGCCCATTTGGAGGAGAGGCGCTGTTTTTTAGATTAGTCTGTTAATCTGTGCTACCGGTAGCCCATTTAGAGCACTGGTGCAGCACATTTAAGCATTTAAATGTTGCAGCTTACACCATGCCTCATTAGTTTTGGCCTGTTAATACATTCAGGATGGGGTCAAATTTGTGCTGCGGCAGAGCGCTACTTTGCACTGTGTTGGTCGAACTTGATACATGTCCCTGTTTATTTCTTATAATTGTACATCAAAGTTAATGCAACATTCATCTACCTTTGATTTTATATGTGTGGATAATGAATCCAAATCATCATTATCTAATTGACATTTGAATGACGTTAATACAAAGTTGACTGCTTTTAAAAGTTGATAATTTCAAGGAGCTGTTAAGTTTAATTATGTCCAGAAGGTGGCATTGGTGTATATACTTATAGTTAGCTCTAGATGTACATAAAAGCTGAGAGGATGGCTTTGTGGCAAAATGGAACAGTTAATCCTGTCTGGGGCTTAAAGGTTTACTTTAAAACTTTGAGTAGTGAGTTCTAAAATGCCCTGCTGATCCTACGGGAAAGAGTTTTTTTTTCTGTCTACTGCATGCGCTTGATTAGTATGAGTATAGCGTACAAACCAGCTGAAAGCTATATGTTTGTATATATGTAATGAACACTGATGAAATACAGACAAATCATTTTTATTATAAAATAAATAAACCAATACATTTTATGGAACAATCACAACAACACATCCTAACAAAAAACTAGAGAGAGAGAGAGAGATAACTAAATAAATAATTATCTGGGTAAACAGTTTGTGGGGGCAGAGGGAGTGAGTGTGTCTAATGCTTCAGGGTATGATACTCCTTGATGCAAGGAGCAATGCACAGAGCTTGGCGCCGCCTCTTCGCTGTCACTTGATGAGGATGGTAAATATTCTTCGCTTATGTCTTCACTGACACACTAACTGACATCCGATTCAGTGGAAGAATTATATGTATTCGAATTTAAATCGGAAATTGAATTCAAGTGTATCAGTAATACTTCTTTCTCACTGAGCGATTATCGCTGGTTTACAAACATTGTTGACATGTTTGTGACTGGCTTTATTTATATGTAATCCAGTCAATATCTGGCAGAGGGTGCAAGAGACCATTAAAAGGTGTTACAGAAACCTAGTGTTACAATATTATGTGATCAGGGGTTTTGTAGGCTCAGTAATTCAAGTTTAAAAGTTGGAGAATGTACCGGTACGTTCATACTCCCTGGGGAACAGAGAGCAGTGAACTTTTCTGAAGAAAAGTCATTTTGTTGATCCAAACAAACCGAAATCTCATCCCACATTATATTAATAAAACTTAATTATAAATTCTGGTTAACAATAAAAAAAAAAGTTCCCTAGTAAAGCACGACTTGATTATTTATAGGAATGGACACCAATTCAAGGATTCTGCCTAAGCTTTAACAGTCTGCTGATATACCCCTCAATCATAAAGATGCTTATTACACAGTCACATTATGAGGACTCCACTTAAATCTTTAAAGCTGCTTTATTTTAAATAGACAGAAACAAGCAGAAGCAGAAGGATATGTACTTATCCTGCCATATTAAAAAAACATGCCCTACCAGAGCAATTTACTTGTCAAGTCACCCACCACTGCTGGGTTTTTGTACTTATGGTAATGTGTTTGGGGTAATTTCAGTTCAACTAGCTTTAAAAAGCATTTAAAAAAAAAAAAAAAAAAAAAAAAAGGACATACCTAACAACAGGCCTGTTTGATTTAGGGAAAGTAATTTCTCGAACCGGTTTCAGATCCCATGTGCTCCACAATCTGAAATAGAAAAAGTTTCATAAAGACAAACATATATAACAAACACAAATAAAAATAAATACTTTCAGATAAAGGTGTGGCATTACAACCATTTTCATTATGTGGAGAAGCAGAACAGGTAGCATTCATAAATAAAAACTAAACATCCCTGTGGCAGCGTGTACGGGAATGGAACAACTGATCGAATGACTTGTTAACATGAAGTTAAATGGTTGTGGAAAAATCACTAGCGGTTTCAAAGTAGAAGTAATACAGCACACAGTATATGCAACAGTGGCGGCTTGTCATAAGAGCCTACTACGGTTAAGGCTACGTGTAATTTTGTAACAGTAAAAAAAAAAAAAAAAAAGTATACCATACTTATCTGTGATAGCCGTGTATTGCGGGTGGGTTCTGATTAGCCTCTAGCACCTGTTCCATACGTTTTCGAACCTTACGTCATGTTTTCCAAGTTCTACTGTAATGCTATTGATTAACATGGCAGAATCTCACTCAATTTAGATTTTTCTGTAGCCTCAAAATGGCTGGGATTCTGTGTGTATTCCACCTTCACTCACACTCTGTCTAGTTTTACTGTACTTATACTGGCTACATGATACAAGTTTGCAGCTAGCCTCCTCCACTCATAATTAGACTTAATCTTGATGTGTCTGTTGCCAGGCAGGGTATGGGTCACAACCAATTTGCTGGAGAGAACGACAGATGAGTTTTTCTACAAATGACTTCATTCAGGATTCATCGATAGCTGGTTGCCTTGTGTGCTGCATATACTATATTACTGCATTACATTTCTTATTAAAAGTACCTTATGAAACATGCAAAGTTTGATTGCGTATAATAAAAAGTACTTAAAAATAATATTGAAATGCATTTGCTTATATATATATATATATATATATATATATATATATATATATATATATATATATATATATATATATAGTGAGATAGCAGGGAGGGGGTTAAAATCCTTCCCTGCTAAAAACCATGTGAGAATGCACATTTGGGTGTTATGGGGTTTAATTGTGTAATTGTTTTGTTGTTTATTTAAGAAAGGCAACCAGTCTGTTCCAGGCTGCTGCGGAGAGAAGAGCCCGACTGTGTGTGTGTGTGTGTGTGTGTGTGTGTGTGTGTGTGAGAGAGAGCAGTCGTATTGAAGTACGATACTGTGTGAAACCTTTGAAAGTTTGTTGTTTTGGGGACCGGTAAACAGCTTAGCTGTCCGGGATAGTAGTTAGGTTCCTGGAGAATGTTTATTTAGTGCTCCAGATAGGAGCTAGGTGTTTGTTTTGTGTTTGTTTCATTTTGTGTTTATTTAAAGTGCGCGTGAGTGCTGTTTCAGTACAATCCTGTGTGTTGGGTCGTGATTTAGAAGGGAGAAGAACCCGTGAGAGCCTGTGTGGCGAGCAAAAAAGGTGACTATATATATATATATATATATATATATATATATATATATATATATATATATACACACATATATACATATATACACACACACACACACACACACACACACACACACACACACACACACAGTGCCTATAGAAAGTCTACACCCCCTTTTGTTGCCTTATACCCTGGAATTAAAATGCATTAAAATAGTTCGACTTTTCATCTGTCTACACATCCTACTCCACAACTTCCAAGTGAAAAAAATATTCCAGAAATCTGTAGAAAATTAATAAAAAATAAAAACTGAAATAGCTTGGTTGGATAAGTGTCCACCCCCCTTGTAATAGCAATCCTAAATTAACTCAGTTGTAACCAGTCGCCTTCAAAATCACACAGCAAGTTAAGTGGCCTCCACCTGTGTTAAATTGTAGTGATTCACATGATTTCAGGAGAAATTCAGCAGTCCCTGTACGTTCCCTCTGCTGGGTAGTGCATTTCAAAGCAAAGACTCACTAAGCACCAAGGTGCTTTCAAAAGAACTCCGGGACAAAGTTGGTGAAAGGAAATGATCAGGGGATGGGTATAAAAAAAATATAAAATGCCTTGAATATCCCTTGGAGCACAGTCAAGACGATTATTAAGAAGTGGAAGGTGTATGGCACCACCAAGACCCTGCCTAGATCAGGACATCCCTCCAAACTCGATGACCAAGCAACAAGGAGACTGATCTGAGGGTACCAAGAGGCCAATGTCAGGATAGAAGGGAAAATGAATGGAGCAAAGTACAGAGAAGCCCTTGAGAAAAACCTGCTGCCCTCTGCAAGAAAGTGGAACTGGGACGGAAGTTTACCTTTCAGCATGACAACAACCCATATATAAACAATGCTCATTATGTCACTTGATCTAAGAAGCATTAGACTAATTAACTATCTGAATATTTTGTGCAATTACAGTTTTCTAGTTAATCTAGTACAGAAAAATGTAAAAAAAAAAAACGGCAGATTTTATTTTTTTTACCTCACAACTCCATTTTCTAGTCCCCCAGCAATCACATTGACGGACACTCCCTCAGGCTGGTTAGAGAAGGCCACTGAGCAAATGATTTCCCTGCAGTGGACGTGTCCTATGAGGTCACCGTTCACCGTCCAGAGACGCAAATCACTGCCTCCGCCAACTGCAAAACAGTGGTCAGACACATAGCAATTAATACAAAGATAAACAGCAGCAAAACAAAGCCAACTTCTAGTCACTGAAAGCAATCTTTAAATTTTTATGTCCTCAGAAAAATGCTACATGATAATGTGCTTGATATTACAGTAATGAGGGCAGTCATGTTCAACAGACAAATACAGTAGAGCCCATCTCATAATATAATTTGAATACAGTAATTTGCTATGAAAGAACAAGAGTAATCCATATTTTTTACATTTCTTTTTGTTGGAATAGTGGGTTGGTGAGTTTACAATAAATACAAGGAAAGTGTCATTCACAGATTTTATTTATTTATTTTTAAGTGAGTGGGCTAGTTGTGTGTTGGTTTTGTGATGTGGACTACAGTCCATTAAAACAACCACAGATAACTCATTGAACTTGGGACCTACACCGAATTAAAACCCAAGCCTCGAAGGGCTGGAGCATGAATTCATTGTGCCTTCTGGCGCGCTTTATATTTATTCAATTTTTGCATCAACAAGCTAGTGCACACACATTCCACCTCCCTCCAAATCACCTGAATCGCACACAGTAGCAATGTCTCCTGTGGTTTCACTGGCTGAAACAGCTGTCACAGGACTTTTGTGCCCAGTAAGACTTTGAACGTAACAGAGCCTGCAAACAAACAAAAGACAATATTAATATTGTGTTCCAGCTATAGGAGGTTACTGTCTGATATAAAGAGCAAGTTTACAATATCTCCTTTTTTTCATATTTAACTTCTTACCCTGGTATGTGTGTTCTCCATCACTCTACATTGCAGTTTCTGCTTATATAATTACTTGCCAGGCTTACTAACTAACATTATTTTTCAACCACTGGAACAACTGGAGAATGCACAGCTGTCATTTATGCCCCCGCTACAAAATTAAAAATAACATAAAAACATGATCCACAGAGGGGACAGAAAATACAGCTACACACCACTTGTGGTCATTTTTCTCAAACCATTTCATGTTAGAAATTCCACTTATTCGGTGGTTGGAAAAGATCAAGTCTACGAAATACATACTGACATACAGACAATTTAGATGGTGTAAAGTATTTACTTAACCCCTATGCCATTTCAGTGTTGTTCTCAAAGTACAATGTTGAATGACTTATATTTGTGCACCTGTTCAAATCCCATATGATGCAGGTCCCGTCTTTGCTGACGCTAATCAGGATGCTGTAAGGTTTGCACACAAAGAGGTTGGTGACCTCCGCTGTGTGTCCATACAAGTGCATCTCTGATTCCACTTCCACTTCTGAAGGCTGAGAAGAGGAAAAAACATATCATGTGAGAAATGTAATCAGATTTTCAGTGAAAAGAAACCAAAAATATACTTTTTTTTGGCTTTCGAGTCACGTTCCACCCCCCATTGGTAAACAAGCAGTGTGAAGTTAAACATGAGGGATTTAAGGATGAAATCATAAAGACATCACAAGAGCGCACCTTCAAAACACTTCAACATTAACAGAGCCATTAAACTTTAAAATTGCTTTTATTTTTAGAGGTCCTTTTGAATGTTATTCCACGATCAAGGCGTGAAGTAATTCAAATTTGCAGGTGATTCCTTCTCTTAACAGTATAGTAGTTTACCCAAATGGAAGTCCAGCATTCTAAGTTCATACTGTTAACATATAAATGTGTTAGGGCCATTCAAGCAACCCTGAACAAATTAAAGCAACAGTAAATACAGGGCAGTAAACCATCAGCAGGAACTCAAAGGCAGCACCATTATTAGGAAAATGTGGAAATCCTTGATTCATGAGTCTTCTGGTGCTTGTGGTATTTTGGGGTGGCCTACGGCATCTAGAAAGAGGTCATAATTGGCCATAGACGCTAACGTTAATATGCATTGAACCAGAACTCTTGGAAGTTATAAAATACGCTGGTGCACAGACATCTGACACCTTAATATTTTTTGTTCTATTTCTGAAAACTGAACCCTTCCAAGGCCTGATGTTTTACGGTCTCTCCCTTTTGATGTATCCCGCCCTCACCACAATTACCATTACACATGGGGCACTCCAACTGCATTTTATTGACCTGAGGAGGGATTGATTTTTGTTTCCAGCTCCCACTACAGTACTTCCTCGCTATAAGGCTCTCGGTTATAACAAGCCTCATATAACGCTCCTACAGCACACCCCCCAATTCCCTATACTAGTGATTCATGCAATATTTCTACAGTAAATACAGTAACAATGTTGTTTAAACTGTAAACAACTTCTCAGTCTAACGTTTGTTTCTGTCTCTCCATTTTGATACATTATCTGAACTGAAGAAAAGCTGCGCTGGCACTTTATAACACAGACATCTTATTCAGCACTTGTTTTATAGCTAAATAAATATTAGGCCTATTACGTGGTTATCTTTCCTAATGTATTTACTTTTTTGTTGCAAGAAGCTGCGGCTTTCTCTGGGAGACGAGACGCTTCAGCTTCGCTTCAGCCCTGCTCCGGCAGCTGAACCTGGGGCGAGCCCATTCCCTCTTCCCCTCTCTCAACCTGCTCTCCTTCTGGCAATTGGTTTGTTTGTCTGTCGCTTTGAACTGAACTCCCGACTGCTGTTTAGCCAGGCTATTTATAGTTTAAAAACTGCTAAATAAAATGCAAAATCCATGAGTGGGAATGCTATTTGGTATGTTTTTTTTTTTTTTTTTTTTTTTGTAAAAAATATAGCGTTGATTACATGGTGCTTTATGCATGGTTAATTCACAGAAAGTTTCATTTTTGATTCCTTATATATGCATTATAGAGAGGGAGTTATTTTATTTTGTATTTTAGTCAGATGTGTGCTGTTATGTGTCCCGTGGTGCCCCCCACCCCCTCCCGTTTATAACGCTCATATTGTGTGCCCCCCCAAGAGCCGCGTTATAGTGCTGCAAATTAAAATGAATAAATAATATACAACTCTTCTTTTACTTACTTAATGTAGACATGAAATGGTATCTATGTGACATAAATACACCCTCTCAAGGATACAAGTAACAGATCAGAGGTGCCAGTAGGTCACCCTAACTTATAATATGTGGTATACCTTTTTGTAAAAAATGCCAATGCAAAAAGTTTCAGAAATGTTGAAGCTAGTCCAGTGAAATGTACCTACCGTGGTGTTTGTAAATCTGTTTCTGTAAGCTGTGATTACTCCGCATTTACTTCCAGTGAACAGCTGGCAGCTATCAGGCACCCACGCGCAACTTGTAACCTAAAATCAGAAGCGAAAAGCATTCATTTACCTCATAACTGATTTACAAATATCTAGGGTGCGGTCCCCGCCGCAGACTAATCCAGCCTTAAAATACACAGTTAGTAATACTGGACATACTTTGCGCTTTTGCTGCACAACACAAGAGGGTGCTGTGGTCAGTGTTTTTGTAAACTGTCTTCCTTGAGTTTTTAATCAATGTAGTTAATGCCATGTTTTTCAAGTCCTTATTAACACTTGCCATAAACGAATTAAAAACATTAGAGAACACTGTGCAATTAGTTTCCCCTTTGTAAGTATTCCCTTATAACTAGCTAGTGACTAATAAGTGCTGGGATGAGGGATATTTGTTCTTCATTTTACACCCAGAAATAGTTTTCTGCAATGGTAACGCAATGCGAATACTGATCCAACATGTGATACCTGTTACCATGAAGGCAGGATCAAATACACATGTATATCATTTTGCAGTACCTCTACAATAGTGAGACTTCATGCTCATTAAAATCATGTCAAGAGTGGACGATTATCTATTCAGGGATACCAAGATCCTGAGTGAATTCTCACCTGGTGGAGCGGGGAACACTGGATGAAATTGACAGGTGGTTCGCTTTGTTTGCTTTTCAGTCGCAGCATGTTATCAGCATAACCCCAACTCAGAATGGCTGACCACTGGATGTCAGTGCTGTGCATGCTGCGGACACCTGCAAAGGCAAAGGGCAACATTACAATGTGAGAGGACAGCATTAACAGGACAGTTCCTTTCAGCTACAGTAAGAGGACTGCTATCTAGGTTGGAATACAGCACACTTATAAAGAAGTGAACTCATCTGGCAAAGGACATCCTTTTTGTTTTCCAGCCTTTACTTTTACTTGGCTATACAGGTAATAGCAATCCCATCCATGTGGCACATACAGCTGACATACAGTATGATACTACTTGTGGTCTGTATGAGGTATTATTACCTAACCATACCAGAGGAGAAAAATAAAAATCAACAGCAAAACAGGGGATTGGCATGAAGATGACGTTAGCCTCAACTTTAGATTACAATGACAGGGCTTAGCCAATGCAGGGCATACACACTAGATTCACTGCATGACTAAGTAAAACAAAGCCTTCCTGTATTCTCTGGTATCCTTTACAATTTAATATAACATGTCCACAGCATTTTGTTAAGAAAATTACAACAGTTTAAGTGGGCATGTTTGTTATGAGCTGAAGGCATACTGGAGGTAATTATCAGACTTCCCCATTGGACACACATATCCAACTCGGTTTATTACATACCAAGTACAAAAAATAAGTAAAGAGCTGTACAATCTGTAGTGACTTGTACAAAACATTTTATTGTCAAACATCACAAAAGAACAACACATTAATAATTTAAGATTTTTTTTTTTTTTTGTACGGTTCTCAAACAACATTTGTTTTAAATACTGTTGCTGGTAGCTGTAACAGGGGTCTTGCTACCCTTAATGTAAGGAGTACTTGCAATGAATGTCTGATTTAATTCTCTGGATGATGTGCATGCATGTGCACTGCTGGATTGACAGGAAATGGAGACAGAAGGTTGGGATTGACACGCCCCACAGGTTTATTTACCGTTTATGTACAGATTCACCTCATGTGACGCTACCAGCAACGGTAGCTCACGGGAAACATACGGCCAGTGTACAGAAGGCAAAACAAAAACCATCAAAATACAAGGTCCCATGAAAACGGATCGCGCTACTCTGCTAACAAAATGGAGGTCTGCTGTCTGCTATACTGGGTGGGATCTACTATCCCGAAACAAACTCCCTGTCCTTCGGGGAGTTCACCCAACTCCAACCTTGGATATACATCACTGTTTGAGTGGGTTGCTTCATTTCCTGAATCCAGTTGTTCAGCAGCAAAGACCGAACGATGTTTTGGAAGCAGCAGCAGCACTCTGACCCTTATGGTTTACAGCAGCCCCAATCTGTATAATTGGGACCCTTTTACTCCTGGCCCTCTGCTGCACCACACACACCTGTTGATTAGGAGCTCACAGCTAGTAAACGCACACATGCTGCTCGTCTTCACAATTAAACACAGCAGGCAGGCTGCTACATATTTCCCTATTAAAAATCAATCCCACAATTATTTATTTCTACAATCATAACACTCACATTTACAATAGACAATCCCAGAAGCCCCCTCCTTATGTGCATGACCTCAGGCCTGCTACAGCAGCTTAGAAACCAATTTGCCTATTTGGAACTCTTCCTTAGGGAATTTAATGTAGCATTACGTTATGTAATGGTGGTTAATTACCTTGTTCTTTGCTGTAAATCATCAAGAGACAGAATTTCCTTGACAGTCCGCAGATGGCTCTAGTGGGCAGTGCCAGTAGGGACCCGAACCGCTCCCCATGTGGTTGACTGAAGCAGACCACAGGGTCGGGGGAGCTGGGGGAGCCCACATACTCGCCCCACTTCAAACACTTAATCCAGGGGAGAGGGCTCTGAAAATACAAAAGAACAGTGGTTACTCATATGTCTTAGGGATTTGGTTCATTTCACACCCAAAAAATTCAAGCAAACTTGAGTTTCTTTTAAAGTCAATTCCAATTAGTTTTTTCTGGTTCACTTGCAGCTACATCCAGACTTGAGTTCTATTGGTTTCAAATTGCACTTTTCTAAATGCACTCTGTCCTCTTGCTGATTACTAGAGTGGAAGTTCTCTCTGGAAAAACATTTTCCATCATGCCAAACATGGAAAATACTTTATGTGCTGTGCTGTGGTTCACGTTCCTTTGGTTTATTTGGTTCTTACAACATCAAATCATTGCCGAGGAAACGGAACATGCCAGAGCATTAAGTATTTGATGGGAAAGCACTGTTCTTTTACAGGAAATGTGGGAATGACATCTGGTGTTTTAAGGTGTGGCACAATTATAATGAAGCCAGATGTAATGTGCAAAATAATTATTCAATTGTCATTTTATATTTTTCCTATGACCTTTCTTTGCCTCGTGACAGTTTTGCTATTATGCTTAGAATGTGCATGCTGCAATAGTAAATCTCATGTGGGGTTGAGCCTCCACCGCTTCCCTGCTTGCATCTCCAGGGAACCAATGTCTCCTTGCTTGGCCATCTTGGTGCCACCAGGTGGACTGATCTCCGTTCTACCTGGATCTTCATTAGACATTCCTTCTCCTGCTGGTCCAGAGAACCCCAGACGGCATGGGGTGGAATCCGTTGCGTCAAAATTGTTGGGGTGCCGAACCTCACGTCCATAGGCTCCAATGGCAGTACAGTTACGGTTGCTGCCAACAGCCCCAAAAGTCTCTGAAAAGAGCTAACCTTTAACTGGGAATTCAGGGTGAAGAGACTCAGACAAGATTTGCTATCTCCAAAGTTAACCCCAAGAACTTTATCCTATATGTTGGTGTGAGTTTGCAGATCTCTGTTTATCTCGAAAACTAGTTGTAAGTGGTTGAGAACTAGTCCCGATGCCACTGGTCACCTCTTCTGGTGCGTTTGCCTCAGGACCTGGTGGAAGCTGGGTCATTGGTCGCACAGTGAGGCTGTAGGAGCTGCAACACTGGGCAACCTGCACCGCGACAGACCCTTCCTTGAGAAGGGGGCGGACCAGCCAGCCTCCACCTCTTGAATGTAGGGTGGGATAAGGGGCGGATATGTGCGAGGTGGCTTGGAGGGCAGCTGCAGGGTAAAGAATGAAGTCTCGCTCCGCTGCTCCTGTGGTGAGATATCAATGGCATGGCACATCCTCCCTATCAGCTCCCTCAACTCAGCAGGAGGGCATTCGATAAGATGTTCCTCTTCAGGGCCCAGGCTCCTCCCCCACCCGAGAACATGGACCTGATTCTGAGGCTGCTACAGACAGCAGGTCTTCTGCGCTAGGTGGGTTGGCGGGCTGGGCCTGTAGAATTTGATAGAGTCGCCACCTGTGGCAGACTTGATGCTGAAGACCTGGAGTGCAGCTCTAAAAGGGACCTGACCTTGGTCTTCAAGTCTCTAAACTCCCTACTCTCCTTTCAAGAGCATCTTCCACTATTTCTTGCCCCTCTTGAGGAAAAGGAGGAGGAGGAGGATGAAGAACGATGTCTCCTCCTTCTCTTCTAATCACGCTTACTCGACAGGAACCTCGAGCGCTCACGCCCACACTCTGTTTCATTAGGGGAGTTGAGGGTACTTGCTCCTGCTAACTGGAACTCCTCTAGCCATGAAATGAGCCAGGCATGGCCACGCTGTGACAGCTGGGGGTGTGGTGAAAATGCATGCCAAAAGGCGCTATAGATAAATTCCTGCCCGACATCAGCGGGCTCTGTGAAAGACTCTGGTGCTTGCTTAAACAAGACTCGTGCGTGCCACTTTATCCCAAATACACAGGGGCTCTTTTTATTTTACTGCCAGTCGGGGTCGAATTATACCGACACTGGGCTGACCAACCACCGGCAAGCACCTAATAGATCTCCAGCAGGTGCTGGTAGGGAGCTTGTGCCTTTCTCAACGTTGAATTGGATCGACGCTGGGGGTAATTATCACCAGCAGCACCTGACGGGTGGGAGCTACAACTGCAGGCACCAAAGCTGCCAGGGAGCTGTTAATGTAGTGTGATTAACTGTAAGCAGCTCAAAAGCTACTGTACTGATAAAACAAAGCTGCCTCTGTGTTGGACTGCTTACAGTGCTGTGTGCTGACTGTAAACAGCAGTTGCCTTGTGATAACCAGCTGCTTGATTACAACACTTGCTGTGTAGTACACATACAAGTGCTGGAGCCGC